>NW_009593302.1:0-22928 GCF_000690535.1 Cariama cristata
TCCGCTGGCGGAAGGCTGCACGGTGATCGGTTCGAGGTGTCACGGAAGTCTTCAGCTTTTGAGCTGTTTCGTTTCTCTTCCCCATCTGCTTTCGTAGCGTTGATGGTGACAGGTGGAGCTCCGAGAGACTCGGAAAGCGGCCGGTGCTGGGCCCACCCCTGAGCTTGGCCTGCTGGCCTCTGTAGAAGATCGCCATTGTTGTGACTTGCCAAAAGAAAAGAAGTAACCTGTAAGCAGTGAGCTGTAGTAAATAATCTGGTGGTATAACCTTCCTGCAGACCACATGGAAAAAATGTTCCTCAGTGCTGTCCTCCAGTTAAGAACATGCTGCCCAGTAAAATGGGCTTGCTTATTTTGAAACTAGAAATAGCAACAGTTGGCTATTTTGACAGATGCTGTATTGTTAGAAATGGCTCTTTTGCAATACTTCTCCAACTCGGAGTAGTACCGTGTTCTCTTTTTACAATAAGGTTAGTGAGCAGTCATAGTTTAATTTCAACAAACCACAAATAATTTGGACTCTATTTACAAGAGAAGTGAGATAATACTAAAAAATAGAAAACCAGACGCTTAGTCCATTGATACATCATGAGCTTAGACTGTCTGTTTCTGAGTTCCACTTGTTAAAAGGAAGCGTGACATCTGCTCTCAGTGGAACATTTTTCTAAGTGGGTAACAAAACAGGTATGACACCTGCAAGTCATTCTTAATGCACACGACTTAAGTGTTTCCTGTTTCTAAGGTAACTACTTTGGCATTAACTAAAATAATAGGTAGGATGAGTCTGGGTGAGGTGAGTGTCTTAACAGGAAACAAACTTAGTTGGTAATAGACTTGTTTGTCCTTTCTAGACTTGTTATTGTCTTGGGTTTTCTGCCCTTATAGAATCATAGAATCGTTTAGGTTGGAAAAGACCTTTAAGGTCATCAAATCCAACTGTTAATCTGGCACTGCCAAGTCTACCACTAAACCATGTCCCATGCTTTTAAGTTTGCTATTAATAAGCTTGCTATTTACCTGTCTCTCCTCTTGAGAGAAATACCTGATCCTGTTTATCCTTCTGGCATAGTGCTCCTAGATATTTAGTTCATTTTTTAACTGGTGCTGAAATGGTTATTGTTGGTGTTCAGTTGAATCAGTGAAAGAGACGCTGTGCAAACATAACTTAGGAAAAGTGGACAGCGATGTCTTTGACCCCCTGATGGGTCATTGCTAAATAGTGTTGGGAATTCTTACTGCTGAGAATCGTGACTGAGGACACGGCTATTTTAGCCAGACTTCTCTTCTGTTCTCTAACCATCCCTACTGTTACAAATACTGTGGTTCTCCTTTGCCTTTTGAAACAGCATTTAGCTGTTCTGAAACACTTTTTGAACAGGATAACTGCACAAAGCCTTTCAGAATGGGTCCTGAAGTTTCCTTCACTTCCCTCCAACAGAAACTTTATCCTACAGTGTTTGAGGGAAGGGAAAGTGGGAAATGAGAATTTCTTGGGTTTTTTTGTAAACAATCCTAGTTGAGATGTGAAAATGCCTGAAGCGGTCATGTCATGATTGATGCATGCCTGATATATTTGAGGTATGTTCCAAACCTGAAACTTAACTGGCCTTAGTGTATGGGAACAAACATACCCGCTTAGTTCAGGCGCGCTCTGTCCACTAAAGTTCCTGTGTCTAATGAGCATTGTAGCTTCCAGTTGACTGGAATTATGTACAGTTTTCCAGTACATGGACTGTTCAGGTGGCTTTTCTACATGTAAACACCTATATTTGAACCAGTCAAATGAATCAAGAGCTTATTTTACTGTTCATGTGACTTACACTGTAAGGTTTTTCTCTCTGTAGATTTCAAAATGATAGACATCATAGTTAGATTTCAGGATGTGATTCAAAACATCTTTTCCCCTTGGAGTGCTTCTCATGTGGGGCTTCTAAGAGGTGTGCTGCTCTTCCATATGTTCTGTTTGTGCATGGGTTTGAGAAGTGGGTAAGAGACCATGTTCTGAAGAGCAGGTTTAGCAGTGGTGCTTTTAGCATGTTTTATTTTGACGGGAGTTTAAACCTGATCAGCAAACATGTTACTGTTTCTGTCACTCAAGCTATTTTATCCTCCACATGCAGTACGTGGCCTAAAATCTTTACAGGTCTTGAAGCTCAGTGGGAGTGGTTACTTACCTGTGCAAAATACTAAAAAAAATCCAAAGTTCAGCTTAAAGGAATTTTGAAATTGTTTTCTTTGTAAGGCTGTTTCCAAATTTGTGGAAGACTTCAGGTTTGTCATCTTCATCAGTGAGGCTTAGTTACTCCTAGTGATCTACTTCAGGTTAGTAGAGAGTTTTTGTCAAACCTGGCTGCTGGTTACAGATTGGGCCTCTTTATTTTATGATTTTGGGATTCTTGCCTAAAACTGTATCATATTTGTGTTTTAATAACCCAACAAAGGTCTGGCATTGAAAAGAATCTACTGAAATAGATGCCAAATATTTTGCTGATGGCCTGTTGATTTCCTTAGAAAGTATTGAGGCTAGTAATACTGCAGATTTCAGTAAATATTCTCTACCTCTTAAAAATCATCTGTGTTGCCCAATATAAAAGGGTAATCTTAAGAGCTCCTGGGTCCTGTGTGTGATAGCTTAATCCATTTACTGTATCAGAGGAACTGTAATTGAAAGTAGCTAGTTTTGTCAGGAAATGTTAAGGTGTTTTTTGGTAAACTCTTTCTGGCTGAGGCCTGAATTTTCTGAACCTGTAAACATGGCAGATTTGCCCCTGGACTGACAGCTTCTTGAATTGTTGGGGCTGGTGTAGGCAGATTCATTCCCACTGAGAATGTATACATCTAAAAATAAAGTCTGCTTTGCATAGCATTCATAGCTTCCTTAATCAGTCCTGTGGAAATTGAATTTTAGCCTTGCGTTGAATGACCAGAGAGGTACCTGTGCACTTGTGCTTTCCGTGCAGGGCTCCTTTAATTACTCTGATTTTTATATACCGCTGTAAGTGAGGCTGTGGCATTTGAAACTGAAATACTGTTAGTCTGATGCTTGAGAGCTGTCAGGTATTTTTCTGTGTATCAGGATACATACTGTGCAAACCATATATTTAGAGCATAAATAGGAAACTGCTTCCTTCAGCTATTGTGTTCTGTCCTTGAGTCACGGTGTCTGCTCAGGCTCCTGTTCTGCTTCCTTGAAAGGGAAAATCCCATTTTGACCCCAACTTGAGTTCTCCTGTGGCACTGCCAGATTTTTGCAGTTAGAAAGTAGCAAAACTTGTTGTGCTTCTGTGCAGTTAAAGCATGTTGAGGTGGTAGTCCCTGCTTTTCTTGGGACAAAGTGGTGATGCTGATGGAGTGGGATGATCAGTGTCAGCGCTCTGCAGGGTGTTGTATGGCAGCAGGGAGGACCAGGTTTATGACTGAGCCTGACTCAAGAGTTCCAGTACCTAAAAGCATGATTTTTGGGTGGAGTAGGTATGATTGCTGCGCTGTTTGTATTGGTGGGAGGAACAGTACACAGAGAAATGTGGGTTTTCTTCCTAGGGATCTGAAAGGCAAACTCTGAAACTTCTATTACTGCCTTAAAAATGACCGAGTTGCAGTTTTGGCTTGGGTTCTGTTCCTGAGTCCTGAGTTCAACCAGCCCTTGAGGTCTTCAGGCTAGTTGCCGAAATCTGATGCTCTGATACAGACTGAATTCCCCTTTCTAGCTGCTTGCGGTGGCTTTTATGGGTGTAAGTACTGTGGCACGGTGGTCTGCCTGCTTGATTTTTAACAAACGCTTTACAGAAGCTTTATGTTGATCCAGTATGTTAAACCTTGCCAGTAAGAATGTCTTGGAAAGTGTGTACTTGCAATGCCCCGTGACACTTTCTGGATTATTCCAAAAGCTGAATTGTTATTTTAAAAAAAAAATCAGATGCTGTGCTATGGAGAAATCTTGATAACTTTTGTGCCTATCCCCCTTCCTACAAAGCTGTTTCAGCGTCAGTGGGCTCTTAAACCTGTAAATAAAGGTAATGAATTACAGCTTGTCAAATGTACAGAAAAGAAAAAATGGAAGTTTTGTGTCATTCTTTTTGCTGCGGTTTTATACATGCTCTGAAACTCTTTCATAGCACAACTGCCTTGTCATTGAAGAATGCTTTCAATATTACCTCTTGAAAATTTCTTTTTCAAGAGATGTAACTTTTTTTTGTGTAAGTAGTATCTTACATAGCTTCTTGGAGAACTCAGGGTTTTCTGTGGCATAACGAAAGTCTGGAAGTCGGTTGATGATTTGACTTCCCTTGCAAATAGTTTATCCACATTTTTATTTAATCTAATAAACTTTTTCCAAAGAGCAGAATGGTCTTCATTGCCTGTGATAGGATTTATTACTCTGATGTTTTAAAGTGTAGGTAGATGTTAAATAAGCTGTGTTTCTAGGTGTGAGGGAGTGAAAACCTTTGTATAAAGGGAGAGGAGGGGGCAGGGTTCTAGTTCTACCCAGCACAGGCTTTTCAACTTGTCTCCCTTCTGTTCCTGTTCGGTTCTTGCAGAAGGAAGGCCAACATGTCGAGCCATGCTGCTGCGGGGGTTGCTTTCTGAACTGGTTTGCCCTCAGCGTTACGTGTGCCAAGCTGACATGTCACCTATGCCATCCATCTCAATGATGAGGCAGAAGTCGTGTATGGGTGGTTTTGGCCATGTAGCCAAGTCAGTAAAGCAATACTTTTTATTCTGAAAAAAGGGATCTTCAGACTCTTGGCGCAAAGCCTGGTGACCTTTGTGTTTTGATCCAGTAGAGCTTCGCAACAGTGACTCTCCAACTTCGTTCCAGCTCTGATAAATTACAGTGCTGCTGCTTGGAGCAGCGTATGGCTTCCTTTGAGCCTCCTCAGACTGTTGGTTATGCAGGACTTGCTTTGGGATGCAATTTTATCGCATTGGCAATCTGTAATTTAACAGACGAGATGTCAAGTGCCAAGTTTTGTGTTGTCGTAGAAATTTATTAAGCTGGCAAGCTCTGTTGTTGTAGCTCGCTGGAAAGCTGTTTCAGTATAAGCCAAATGTTAGGGTTAGTTTATTGCAGTTCTTTGTGTGTGTTGCTCATTCATAATTGCTTGTTTTGGTGTGTGGAGTGGAGTGCAACACTACTTTGATGGTACTGAGACAAAATATTGCAGAGATGGTTAAAAAGCACTTTTTTTATTAACTTGTGATTGAAGCTTTGCATAATTGTGACCTCTGATTGTTGCTGTGTGGTATCTAATTCATTATGCATCTTGTTTTCTTCTTCCTTGCAGTGCTGAAAGGGTAGTCATTCTTCTGACTGAACTGTTTGCTAGTTCTTTCAGAGTGGCAAAATGCAGAAATGAATAAATGTGGTCAGGTAGTGTGAAAAGCTTGTGTTGTGAAAACTTAGTTCTTCTTTTTCCTTGTGAACATAGTTATGTCAAATAGTTTATGTAAGTTAAGCTATCAAACGTGTCTGTATTATCAATTTCTTTGTTAAACTAATTTTTCTTGTTTTACCAGGTTTGCTTGTAAGCAAAAAAAAAAAAAGAGCTCCGAGGCATAATGCTGAATTCCTCTAGGATTTAACTTTCCACCCTGTAGTGTTCCAGTGGAAGTAGAAAACACAGAGAAACCACTAATTGTTTTTAACAGTATATAAACTTAAGCTTAAAGATTTTTTTTAAATTAAAAGAGGAAACCGAGTCCAAAAAATATACTTTAAATTAATTGGTAGTGTTCCATAGCAAGTTAACAGCAGTGCCTAGAACATAGCTGTGAAGTTGCTACAGAACTTAAATCTAATGTAATACTGTCTTTCAGGTGCCATGTTTCAGAACAGAGGAAGACAACTGAGAAAGAAGAGCTGAAGAAAGTAACACAGAACCAGATACAGGCTAATTGGGGGAAAAAAAATTAACCTGTCTCTGAGGTGACTAAAGGGGAATAATGGTGATTTTGCGCCGGGCTCGGCCGCCTGCTTCCGCCCCAACCAGCAATGAATCTTGACTCGCTCTCGCTGGCCTTGTCTCAAATCAGCTACCTGGTGGACAATTTAACCAAGAAAAACTACCGAGCCAGCCAGCAGGAAATACAGCATGTAAGTAAACTAATGATGCTACAAAAGAAATTTTGGAGAGAAAAAATGGGAACGTCAAATGGAGTTTCTTTTCATGTTTGAATGATATGAATTGTGCTCTTGTGTGCGTTATTGTGTACTGTTTTATGCGGTATGGAGAATCGCAGCTGGTGTCTCTGATGCTCCTCTTGGTTTCATCGGTCGGGTCATGCAGTACGGCAGCTTAGAGTTGAGACCGATACTAAGACCAGTATTAAGTTTGTAGCTGAGTATTAGGATTAACTGCTGCTCTTCGAGGGTGGTACGCAAAACTTTCCTAATTCTTCAGGTTAAATCTTTCGACTTTTGGACATTCCCCCACTGGTGGGGAGAGGAAGGAAAACATATACGTATACTATTCAGAGTTGTTGCACTGAAAGCATGAGTATGTGGTTACGTGCATGTGAATGCTTTCACTTGCCTTGGATGGAAGTTTCTTGCTCCTCATCTCATTTGACAAAGCGTAGCTTGGTGATGAAGCCAAGCTGACTTTCTTGACCCTGGATTTTCACAAGGCAGGCAGAATAACTGCAGATTGAAACTCAAATATCTAAGATCCGGACAAGAATTCTGGCTTAACTGACCCTTTTAAAAATAGCTCTGACTAGCAGGATGGACTGAAAAGCATTGTCCGCAGAGGAGTGCTTAGGAGGAAGTGAATGTTACTGAGCCAGTTTTAGAAACTGGTTTAGTTCAGTTCCTAGCAGACAACTGGGCCAGTTTAAATTTATATTTTTTTTCTTACACTGCAGTGTTTTTCAGTCCTGCAGTGATTTGAATCAGACTGAGAGGCCAGAGAGCTTAAGCAGGGTGAGTTTCTGGTAGCAGCTGACTTGTTTAAAAATGCATTCATTACTTATCCCCTCTCACCTCAAGATGATTTCAGCAGTATTCCCTGCTTAAAATGATCTCGCAAGCCATGGAGATAGAATGTAACTCTTGTAACTTTTGTAACGTTTGGGTATTTTTGCAAGTTCAGTACTTGCAGAGGGCTCATCTGAGATCATGCTGTCCTTTTGATCACTGTTGGTTTCAGCAGACAATTTTTGCAGTGAAGTGTGACTGAGGCGTGACTTGCAGATCTGTCATGAACACTTACATAAAGGATAATAAACGTTTCTTTGATTTGGGAGAAGATATGATTGATCTGCCAGTCAGTTGGGGACAGATTGTTCCTTATCCTTCACGGCAGGCCTTTTAGACTCACTGTGGTGTGAGACTGGAAACTGGTCTGTGGAAGAGGCTCTTTTGTGTGTCTTTGGTTAGAAGACAAATGTAGGATTTCAAGACTAAATTCCTAAAATCTCCATGATCCCTTGTCTGTTTTTTTTTTTAAACTTCCTGGTGTTATTTTACTTTTGTGGTTACTAGTACAATTTTCCTTAGATAGTTCAAGAGATTATATGTGTATGCTTTAACTCTCTCTGTCTCATGGTACACTGTTGGTGTAAATTTTTGGCATAAATCAGTCAATTTTAAAAGCTTCTATCTCAGCATATAGAGTATGTGGAAAATGATATCTAGAGTTGTTCTTGTCACAACTGACCAAAATGACATTTGCATTTAGATAAATCACTCACAGGCATAACAGTGGCAAAGCTTGAGGAACTAATTTCTACTTAAACATGCTTTCAGTAGTCGTTTAACATAGGTGATGCTTTAAGACTGCTTAAAAAAATAGAGTATATGTTAATATATTTGTCAGAGAGACAAATTCTAAAGAATGGCTTAATCTAAAGTGAATTTTTGTGGTCTCCTTTTCCTGAAGCGGTGGTAAGGAGAGCCTCATTGGAGAGGAGGGATGGGCTTTGCAGTTAGATTCGTCTAGGAAAGCGAAACTTTCTGGGTCTAGAAAAGCAGAGTGTTTCTCACCCTGTGTTTGCCTAAACAAAATCCAACTGCTCTCTGTATGATAAATCCAAATATGGGTGGCTCAAACTTTATCCTGAATCACAGACTGGTTGAGGTTGGAAGCAACTGCTGGAGATCATCTGGTCCAACCTCCTGCTCAAACAGGGTCGCCTAGAACTGGTTGCCGGGGAATATATCCAGATAGCTTTTGAGTACCTCCATGGATGGAGACTCCGCAAGCTCTCTGGGCAGCCTGTGTCAGTGCTTGGTCACCCTCATAGTGTTAAAAAAAAAAAAAAAAGTCAGTCTTTACAGGTTATTTTATGATTGGGTACACTGTCTTGCAAATGTGCAAGAGGCTGCTGATACGAATGTTTCTTTCCGCTCTTTCTACAGGAAAACTAGCAGTTCCCATTCCCTGTTTCCTGGAAAAGCTTTTACATGAGTGTAGTTAGAGTTGAAAGGTGCTACAATGCATCTTCTAGTGTTCACTCGTCCTTCCCTCCCCGTATGTTAAATCTTCAAATTATTAACCTGAAGCTGCTTCTAAGCAAGGAGGCGATCTCATTCTGATGCAGAGAATTTGTGTTGATGGCTTTAGTACGTACAGTTTTCTTTTGCATCTGTTTGCTTTGTTGGGTTCATCTTGGTCATAGCGCCAAATAGTTCATGAGAAGATTGATCCAGCTTCATACCAGTCTTGTTACCGCATCCAAATCTATGTATTTAATTGGGATTGCCTAAATGAATTGCCCGTTTTCTGAAGCCTGAGCGAACTAGTAGAGCTTACTGTCAGTTCAGTTTTGCTGCCTTTTGCAGTGATCGGAGCATCTTCCTACCTAGTCACGGGGGATGACTGCCTTCAAAGGCAGTGCTGTCAACATCACTGGAGTAGGCTATTTACTCTGGACTGAAATACCATAGGCATGTATATTTTAGCCTCTGGTCAAGAAGCAGAGCTATATCTGACTTAGATGTTTCTTTACAGCAGAACAAAACTTGGCAGCCACTGGAATAAGCAGGCTGTGAGAGAAAGGGAAGCATAGTGTCAAATAATGGTAGAAGAATTGAAGATGAGAACAGTCAGAAACAGCAGAGCCAGAGCAGACACAGCCTAAAGCAGCGTGGTTTGTCTTTTTGCACAAACTACCAGCAAACAAGGGTATTTATGATGGGGTAAAGCAGTGAGCTTGGTGGAGGCAGTCAGAGCATAGGCAGAGCTCCTGGTTTGTACTGACACATGTTGTGTCTGTCCTGCAGCTGGAAAGGGGAAACCAATGGCAAAAATTTTCTAATCAATGAAGGTTGGATTTGATGTTAGCTGCTACTATTTGGACAAAAGAGGCAACCTACTGGTGATTAAGTGACTTCAAATTTCTGCCAGTATGGATTTTATTAAAAACAAGTAATGCTGTCCAGTTCGATGAGGTTTAAAGAAGTGAATAAGCACTGGAACAACTTGAAGGTACTTCAGACAACAAGCTGATGGGCTGGTCTGTAGCCAAGAGTTAAACTTAAGGCGAATGATAGGGGTTACTAACAAAAATGTAGTATTGTTATTAAGAGTTAGTAATGAGCGATAGGTGTTACAAACTAACAAGTGCAGATCACCTATTTATGACTGTGGTATAGAATTCAGTTGAATGAGCTCTAATGACAGGGGAAAGACTTGGTAAAAGGTCTCAGCTGCAAGTGTTTAACATGTAGTATTTGATTTTAAAGCTTGCTAATAAGCAAGTTTGAAATGAACATTTTTCTTTAGATGACGGGAAACACTTCCTGGATAGTATTCCCTTATGTCTTAAAAGACCCTGGAGTAATGGCAGTCAAGTTGTTCATGATCAGGAGACAACGTAGAAGCTGCCTGCAAGATCAGTGAAGATGCTGTATGATGGCTTGCCTCTGGGGTAAATTTCTGCTACATAGGCATAGCACAGAGGTGCAAGCTGTCCCAAGGCTGTACTCTTCCAGAGTTGGGTCCTGTAACTGTGTAAAAAGTGGGGAAAAGTGAGGCCATGGTACTGTGTGGATTCTGGGCTGCTTTGGTGGCAGAGAAGGTTGAAGTCATCCTCTAGGTGACCTGAAAACTCCTTTTTACTTAGCTTTTTAAGAAGTATTACGCATGAAATGCGTGGCTTCTGTGTCAGTGATTTGTGTCATTCTTTATCTTTGTGTTTATACTTTTCATTTGTGAATAGAGTTAATGACATAGTTTCTAGGTTACTGATTGAAAAGGAACATTCTTAGCAGTTTTGTTAAAACTGTAGGTGACTTTACCACTAGAAGTACTGCTGTATCCATGATACTTGCTCTGTAATGAGTGCTTGCTAGCAAGTTGTTTTTCGTTTTTGTTTTTGTTTTTTCCAGATTGTGAATAGGCACGGTCCCGAGGCAGACAGGCATTTACTACGCTGTCTATTCTCGCACGTGGATTTCAGTGGCGATGGTAAAAGCAGTGGCAAAGACTTTCATCAGGTACAGTTTACACTGAGGCATCTGCTTATTAGTTCTGGTTGATAAAAGTCTACAATAGGATTTGATTAATTTTAAGAACAAAGACAGATTAGGGGTAGTAGCTTCAAGCAAGCTTGAACTGGTATGTGACCTTTCAATTGTAAGCGCCTTTTGCCAGTCCTCAAGTCAGAAGACAACAAATTGGTGAGATCTGACTCTTAGAATCACTTGGTCTGGAAAGACAGATAGCTTCAGTACAATCACTCTTTCTACCACATGCAGCGCTCTATTTTGAAAGCCTTTCTTTGTCTTTTAAAACTTTGTCCAAATCCGGTAAATGACGCTTCTGATGCTGGCTGTGTCTATTCTCAGGAGTGTTTTCATCCGTAAGCAATTTTGCCACAGACTTTCTAGCTCATGAACAGGCATCAAATATTCTTAGATTGTCTATTGCAATGTGAGAGGATGCTTACAGAAAATGAAACATTGCATATACGATGGAGAATGTTTGATCACTTTCTCAGTCTTAAAAGGAGAAACAAACTAAACCTGAAGAAAACTTTAGTGAAAAGAAACTAGTTAATGAGAATTTAGGCACTTGCATGACATAAGCACCTTATCTTTGTTTAGTTTTACTGCACACAGTGGACAGAAGAACTTTTTTGTTTTATTGTCCTGTGGCAAAACAATGAATATTCAAGTTGTCTTGCTCTTTTCAGACTCAATTTCTGATCCAGGAGTGTGCGTCGCTGATTACGAAACCAAACTTTATCTCGACGCTGTCCTACGCCATTGACAATCCGTTGCACTATCAGAAGGTTTGTACGCTTCATGAAGGGGATCCTGGTGTCAGAAACTGGTGAATTGGTCTGTAGGAAACCAGCTGATTTTTCCCTTGTGTTTTTCCTGAGTTGTTTTTATGACTAAGTTTGGTTGTACTAAAGTCTTCAGAAATTGAGCTTGCCCGGAAGTTGGGTTTTTTTGTTAAACTGAGCAAATTATTCCATCACTCAGAATGACTGCAAACTAGATTTAAAACTTAGTCTAACATAAGTACTTTGATGCTTGTTTATGACAACCAGAAGCAAAGTAAATTATCGGTGTTCCTGTTTCTTTCAATATGAAAGCCACGATAGTGGTTTCGTAGTGAAAGAGTGGGATATGTGGAAGAAACTTTTAGTTTAGATGTTTCTAAAAATAGTTCCAAAGATGTTTGTTTAGCCATATAAGCTTTGTGTTAACCTACAGCGGAATAGTTACTAATATTCCAGACCTGCAAATGGACTTAAGATATCCTATAATGTTACGAATGAGACTAATCCATAACAGCTTCCATTTAACTCTTACTTGTTTCAGAGTCTAAAGCCTTCACCCCATTTATTTGCCCAATTGAGTAAAGTCATCAAATTAAGTAAAGTTCAAGAGGTAGGTGAACACTTATTTCAAAAATATTTTAATGTTTTTTTGATTAAGTTTGTTAGAAAGGATGATGTCCCCTTACTATGATGTTTGTTCTTGTTTGTAGGTGATTTTTGGTCTCGCTTTACTGAACTCTTTCAGCTCAGATCTACGAGGTTTTGGTAAGTCAAACTTCCAAAGTAACTGCAGCAGGGACAGCTTTTTTCTTTTTAAGCGGTGGGCTTTCTAGATGGGTAGGTGTGTGCCTGTGTGACCCGAGTAATGCAAGACCTTGCAGTTACTGATGCCATTGAAGTCTAACACCATTTTGAGAGGGGCAGTAGATAGCACAGTCATCTTGTCTTATATGAAGCTCAAGGTCCATTCCACAAACGACTTGCTAGATAATGAATCAAATTGAGGTATTGTCATATCTTGCCTTCTAGTTGTCCATTAGTATTTGAGTTCTGAGCTATTTAAATCTGAACTGTTGTGGCTTGTGGTAAACAAAGTCAGATTAAGAGAATGATACCTAGCTAAACAGAGTTTTCATATTGAAAAGAAATTTCAGGGTTTGACTCTAGCCTCTTTTGTTTTAAAAAGCTGCCCAGTTTATCAAACAGAAACTCCCGGATCTTTTGCGCTCTTACATTGACGCGGACGTCAGTGGAAATCAAGAAGGTGGCTTCCAAGATATTGCGATAGAGGTCCTGCACCTTCTCCTCTCCCATCTCCTTTTTGGGCAGAAGGGAGCCTTTGGGGTAGGACAGGAACAGATTGACGCTTTCCTCAAAACATTACGTAGAGGTAAGTGTGGTGGTGGTCAGGAAGCCTGACTAAATGAAAACTTTGAAATGAATTTTCGTAACTTACTGTCGGTGCAGACTGCTGCTGAAGTGGTGGGGAGCTTGGTGAGCTAGAACTCAGTAAATTTTCGTAACTCTAAACTGACAAAAATACCCTTGTTCTGGCATTGGGCCATAATGTACTGCTTTTCTTTGAATAAGCAGTAATGTAGTCTCATATTTGTTTTTTTGAAAAGTTGTGTTAAATAAGTATTAAGTAGGGGATATTCAAGTCTATGTTTGCTTGTGTGGGATGGTATTTGTGGATTTAACTAAAGCAACTCAGTGCACTGTGGTTGAAAAACTTGAACTCCTTACAGTGTAAGGAACATACATTACCATTTCAAGCAGTTAGATTTTAAGCACTGGGTTGTTTATATTGGGTGCAGATCTATGAGGAAACACTAGCACAGCGAGGGAAGTGCTTTTGAATAAAACTCTGGTTCATTGCCTGGAAGCTACTGTGGTCCTTGTGTGATGGCAGGGGACATTACCGGTATGGTAGTCTCTTCCTTTCTGAACCAACAGTGTTTGCTGTAAACCCATCAGAATAAGGAGAATTTGGACTCGAAGCTAACTGATTTTAATTCAACCCACTTCTTGGTTCGGCACAGAGCTAGAGGAAGGCAGCCTTTATACAAGAGCAAAGTATTTATTCTGTTTGTTTAAGTATAACTTCTTAGTTCCTACTTACTTTAAGGAAGATTAGTGTATTAGCTTCTGTAATTCCCCTCACTTTGCTTTGGGAAATTGGGAACTCTTCTCTGAATAGCCCCGAAGAGTATAGAGACGTGATGCATCATCTTAAAGATAATGCTGTCTCAGGAAGGTGCACGCGTAAGGTGTCTTTGCTGCTTTCCACTGTGAGCAGAACTCCCATCCACGCATCTGATCCTCTCATTACTGTCTGCCTCTGAGACTTTGCTTCCCTGGAAGGAAGAAGGGAGTATTCTCTCTTTCCATGCCCAAATGCCTAGTTTAGATTTGCTAGACTTAGACTCAGTAGCAGATCCTTTGTTTCCTAATACTTCCTGAGTTGGAGGAGAGGCTTTTGCTGTCCTGCTGTATTGTTTCCTGCTCTGTGCTTTTTTTGGATGACTGCTGTTAGTGACAATCTAGTTTTAAACTTACCACCAGCACAGCTGCTAGCCCTTTTGGGCAGCTGCAGTGGACCTGTGTGAACCTAGTCTATTCTACATTCCTGTTCTCTAGGAATATCCAAATGCCAGTAGAGGACAGGGAGGTGGGATGGAGGGATGCTACATGAGTGCCTTCTTGATTTCTGCAGCAACAGGGAAACTTTAGCACAGCAGTCAATTAATTTTTGAATAGTCATTTGCATGCAACTGGTGTTCTGGGCTTTTTGACACCTTTTTTTTGTCACTCTTGCCTTTAGATTTTCCCCAGGAGCGTTGCCCTGTGGTGCTTGCACCACTTCTATACCCTGAAAAACGGGACATTCTAATGGACAGGATCCTGCCTGATTCTGGAGGGATAGCCAAAACCATGATGGAGAGTTCTCTGGCAGATTTCATGCAAGAAGTTGGCTATGGCTTTTGTGCGAGGTTTGTAGGAAAATGTATTTTTCAAGCATCTTGGGTGGCAGTGTTTTTCTTTCTTGTTTCTTAAGGCAAAAGGTAAACAACGCTTAAAGTACTAAAATAACTAGAACCTCATTAAGTATTGTGAGGTCATTTGTTTTGGTTCCTGTTTTATGTTTTGCTTTCTTCTAATGTGTATAGCATGTCTCTTGAGATTGTGTAGGATTATGTCATGGTAAGAAGTGCTAGGTAAAGGTATTCAAATTCCTTGTGGAGGTTTTATAAGAATTTGACCATCACTCTCTTTTTAAGTAAAACCAAAGTGGCTAGGTAGGCATAAATTCCAGGTAAATCCTACTAGATCTTTGGAAGAACTTTGTGACAGACTCTTGTTAGCTCACTGTCCACATGCGATAGATTACAGAAGAACTGAAGGTAATAGTCTCACTTCGAGTTGACCAGCGGCAGCCTTCTGTTTGTACTGGAATTTGATCAGTGTGGTACATGGTATGACTGAGATTATTTATTTGTAGCTGTAGAATCTAATTATGATAGTGAATTGCTAGAGTATCTTGACAACTGCATCAGTCTTTGCCTGCTTAGGCTTATTTTGGTGAAAGTACAGCTGTCTTAAACTCGCCCTGGGTTTGTGTGTCATCTTCAGTAGTGTTGTGTATTCTTGCTCTCTGCCCCTAGTCTGAAATGTTAGAGGGGCAGCTCTGTGAACTTGACTTGCTGGAGCCGTGTGAAACGGGCTGTCATCCGTATCCACGGAGCTGTGTGGGTTTGCGGGAGTGGTGTCAGCAGGACTAAAGAAAGATCTTTGCTTATAGCACCTAGTGCAAGTATTGCATTACATGGACTATTTGTTTGTATACGTGTATGAATTAGAATAGTGGAAGGAGAAGCTAGACTTTAGTCAGAAGCTGTCTATTGAAGAATTAATTTGAATATATTAAAGGTTTATTTCCTGCTGTATATCTGCTATGTGCACAAATCCAACTCAATTTTTGAATGCAGTTTTTTAAGGATTTAGGATAGTGTTCTAATACTGGTAGTAATAACAGGAGCCTGCAAGTGTGTGGCTGGTTTTGAAGGGGGCCTTAGCCCTCAGTATGAACCTAAAGTTTTGGTTTTTTTTAAGGGAAGATTCATTAAGAAGCATAAGCTAAGAGAAGTAAAAGACTATTGACTACTTTGGGGAGGTGATCAAATCTCAAAGACATTAACATAAGTTTCTGTGTAAACGGTGAAGTAAGGAAACACAATATAAATGTGTAGGAAGATACTGAAAATTATTTCCTTTGTTAACAAGTGCCTATTAATAAAATATTATTTATATCTATACTGATGCTGTTGACCTAATTATGAAGTGTTCACAAAGTGATACAAAAACTGAAAAAAGGCCTTCAGTTCTAAAATTGAAACCTAAGCATCTGCTCATTGTTTGCTCTTTTGACCTCTCCAAGGTTTTTCAGAGTGACCTCTGATCAGAGACACCGTGGCTTGCACCAGGCTAAAAGTCATACTTCACAGCTTACCTGTTGAACGGTGCACGTCATCATTTTGAAACATGCATTCTCAAAGCCTTTGTTTCACTTTTAGCTAGCAGAAATCTTCAGTCTTTGAAGCTGTCTATCACAGGTCAATGCAGGGAAGTGCTTTTAACAGAAAACACTGCTAAACCTACCCTGTGCTTTTACTTTGGCAGAGCATAGCCTGTGAAACATCTTAAGTTAGACCTAGCTTTGTACCAAATACATGGCACAGTATGTTTCATGGAAATAATTGCACAGACTTTCTACTGAATTTCTCTCCTTGCTTGTCTTGGAATTTTGTTATGTTGGATCATTTGACTAACATAACTGAAGTTGGAGTGAATGGTCGTATTTTTACAGTCTGCAGTTGGTTTCTCCCAACAATCTATGTGCTATCCCAGCTGTACTCACAGGTCTTGTTTTGACCTGTCTGTCTTATGTTGTGCCATGGTGAAACCTGCTTTTGTATTAAGATCTCTGTTTTGTTGTATCTTAGTGTCGAAGAATGTCGCAACATAATCATGCAGTTTGGTGTTCGGGAAGTCACAGCTGCCCAGGTTGCGAGGGTTTTGGGGATGATGGCTCGAACTCATTCAGGGTTGACGGATGGTATTCCATTACAAGTGAGTGGCCTACTGGGGTGGGGATTATATATATTTTAATCAGGAGAAAGCGAGGAGTTAAAATGCAACCCTCTAGTAATTTAGTAATTGCTTTTAGTATTCAACACTTACACTTCTAACTGTTCTGCTATAAATGTCTAATACATTCTGGAATGAAAGATTCTCAGATGTCTGCAGCTGGTGGTGTTACAAGTCTGAACTTCTGCTTAACCTTCATAGTGCAGGGAGTTCTGTAGCTAGTGATTTTTGAGACTGGTTTAAGTTTAACTAGTATTTGATTGAGTGTATTTAACTTGCAGTCTATTTCGGCTCCTGGCAGTGGGATTTGGAGTGACGGGAAAGATAAAAGTGATGGAGCACAAGCCCATACCTGGAATGTGGAGGTCTTAATTGATGTTCTTAAAGAGCTGGTAAGTTTTGTGAGCATCTTGGTCTTTTTATGCAGAATACCTGAAAGAAGGACATGTCTCAGTGTGACTGTAAAGCTTTTTAGGCTCTTAGCAGCCTGAAAGGCTTTGAATCCCATTAATGTAATTATGCAGCTGTAGTTAAATGATTGGTGTGTTTTTTCCTCATGAACAAGAATATTTTGAGGAATTGTGGGAAATAAAAGCTGCCTGAATGGCGAACTTGGGTGCAGCTTGAGGTTTATTCCACACTGCTTCCACTTAGCCCAGCATGTGTTCTCTGAGGGTTTTTGTGTTTGAACTAATTTCTGACAGTGGAAAGTCTTATGCATCAGGCACCTTGTTTTGAAAAGCTTCTCACTGTGGGCATTAATGAGGAAGATGAAACAAAATATTTTTGTAGCTACTCATTCCAAAACTAAATGCTTCTTGTGTATGATGATGCTTCAGAAATAGGAAAGTTTTTCCACCACTTTATAAGCAGCAATTTTTGTTATTAACTCAGTGACATGAGTACCATTTCCCTTGCCTACCTTATATTGAGTGTTTTTTCTGTGTGTTCCTATGCAGCAATGACTGTTTTGTTTTTCTAAACCTTGGAACATACAACTAGTTTTGTCTTTGATGCTCACCTGTCTCTGAAATGAGTGGTCTACGTTTCGCGGTGGCCATAGTTCCCTCCAAGCTCCCTCATCCTTATGGTTTCACACTGCTGCTGAAAATCTAATAGGTGCTTTGCAAGTACTTACAGTGTACATCCTTCATAAAGAAAAGCAAGTTCTCTTTGCCAGCGGATCAAAGCCTTCTGCCTTTTATTGGAGGATATATGGAAGCCTACAAAAGGAACAAATTAGCATGTTGGGAAAGGAGCTATGTGTTTAGGTGTGTTTTGGGGGTTTTTTGAAGACTTGTTAATGAAACATTTGGAAGGATAGACAGCTACTGCCTGTAGTGCAGGGGGAAGTGCAATCTCATAGGCTAGTTTCAAACATTAACTTGCATCAAGTTCTCGCAACTATCTAAATCCTATTCTTTTTAAGACAAAAACCTTACTTTCACCTAAAAGTTGAGTGGATGTTAACCTGGACAAAATGGTGATGAAGAGGGGTTCTTATAAGACAGTACTGAAGATTTTAATGTTCAAAACTGACTACTCCTTTGTTTTTCTGGTTGCAGAATCCTAGCCTGGACTTCAAAGTAGTAACCTATGAATTGGACCATCCAGGATTTCAGATTCGTGACAGCAAGGGCCTGCATATTGTAGTGTTTGGCATCCAGAGAGGGCTGGGCATGGAAGGTTTTCCAGTTAATGCCATATACAGACCTTGGAAGCATGCAGAGGGCCAGGTAGGTTGCCCACCGCTTCTGCTGTATCTGTACAACACTTGCAAAGTTCCTGAATTTCTTGAATGGCGAATGTGGATTGTTAATGTGAATTTTTAGACAAGCCACATTAGCGAAGTTGGCCTGTAAGGCATAGGCCTCAGGTATATTACTGAAGAACAGTGTCTGCGTTGTTTGGGAGGAGATGATCACTTACTATACGCGTGTGACGACACCTTCGGTTTTAGCAGAGTTCTGATGCGTAGTGCAGCAGAGTGGAGAGCTGTTGCTCTATGGCTGTGCTCTGAACTTTTTACCGGGTTACACAAAAAGGCTACAGCCTTGTGTAAACAGCTACCCTTGGCATGCCTATACCCGTCACTTGCAGAAATCTTGGGAGGGAAAGTGTGAAATTCAGTCTTAGTCAAATACATTGATAGTAAATGTTGGCTCATCTCTGCTGCTTTGTTGATCTACATCGTTCTCAGAAATGTGGCAGTTGATAAAGTAGAAGGAACCCGAAACTCTAAACTACTTTTGATGTCTCTTATTCCAGCTCTCCTTCATTCAACATTCCCTCATAAACCCTGACATCTTCTGTTTTGCTGACTACCCGTGTCATACTGTTGCCACAGACATCCTGAAAGCACCACCAGAGGATGACAATCGAGAAATTGCTACATGGTAAACCTGCTCTCAACTGCTTCTCGTACCTAGATTAAGATACTTGTCTAGTCAAATGTGGCTTTATCTTCATGCAACCAGATTTGTTTGTAGCTGTGTGTACGTGCCAGTGGGTCAGCCATTAGTATTTTTTCTGTGTTTGATTGGTGAAAGTTCTTATATTCTCAGAAGTTCATATGTACTTCCATAATACCTGAAAATCTACTGCCAGTTCTTGCTTTTAGTGGAGTCTTCTGGTTGCGTGGAGAATTTCTGCTGATGTGTTTTTGGCAGATACTGTGAGCTGAGAGGAAAGGGTAGAGGAAGTATGAATTTAAATCTGTGTTTCCTGGGATGACATTAGAGAAATTTGCTCTACTTGTATGAAAGAAGTCCTGGGATTTAAATAGTAAATGTATATAGCTGAATTATTGCGTAAAGCTGGCTACTGTGACTTTGAGCTGACCTTTACACCCCTTCTTTTGATATAGCTGGGTAGCTGATTTCAATGAAGATATTTGCTTCTATTTCCATTGTATGACCCAAAATTGGGAATTGGAGGATGGGGAATACAGGTGAATTGGGGAAGGTGGCAGTGATTACTTGTCCGTTAAGCAGACAAAACACGTAGAATATCTTCACTAAGTTTCAGAGATGAGGACTCAGAGGTGTTTAAAGAAGTGTATTCCACTTCTGGAAGTATGTTTCAGGCTAAATTATCCAAGTGAGCCACCTCAAGCTGAATTTTTTCGACATCAGCTTTCAATTCTCCCTCTTCCCTAAGAGAATCAGAAGCTCTTAAGCTCTTAAATTGGTTTGTTAAAAAAAAATAAAATAATTCTTTTTCATGGTTAAGAATGGTCTTGTAGACTTAATTGTATGTGATAAAAGCTGCAATATCAGGTGGTTTGCAGTGAGCATTGCTTTGCATCATTTTAGTTGTTGCTGTAAAATGCTTGAATCCAGGATCCTGTAAGCTAACTACTTTGTAACTTTGGGGGGGGTTGTCTGTTTTATTTTTCTTTTGTTAGGAAGAGCCTGGATTTGATTGAGTCTCTCTTACGGTTGGCAGAAGTGGGACAGTATGAGCAGGTTAAGCAGCTCTTCAGTTTTCCTATCAAGCATTGCCCGGATATGTTGGTATTGGCCTTATTGCAGATCAACACGTCCTGGCATACCTTGCGCCATGAACTCATCTCCACACTCATGCCAATTTTCCTTGGCAACCATCCCAACTCTGCCATCATTTTGCACTATGCATGGCATGGACAGGTAAGTATTTTTTGCTGGAGTGTGCCTGTAGTTTGTTCATGTAACTAAAAGCTTGTTAAATGGGTTGAACAGTTAGCAAATCCCAGGCTTTTAATGAGTAAACAGGTAGGCTTTTATGGATTTGCCTTTTGGTACAGCCTTCATCATTGTGTCCACTGGTAGTTATGAAAATAGGAGTCAGAAGAAGAAACTTAAGGCAGAGGAAACCTGTGGGGTGGGTGGGAATCTGCATTAGGAAACACCTTGCCCTTTTCAAGTGAAGTAATCTGTAAGAAGCTTGACCTCTGAGCTCTTGATCCACATTCACTGCAAAATTATGGCTATTTGCTAGCTGAAGTGCTGTGAATGTTTTATATTTTTCCTGATAAAAGTCTTTAAATTGAAGAATGGGGAGGTGGGATAGAAGGGATGTACTTTTTGCGTAAGGTCTTGAAATGGCAGAATATGGAATTTCCTCAGGGTAGGCTTCAGAATAAAGTATGAAATGATGTCACGTGACCTGGTGCCATTCTACAGCTTGAGGATGTTTCACTTTCCCAGATGAGGGAACCTTTAAGCAAAACCCTTGCTACCATCAAGATCTTAGTTGTGTTGTAGTTTAAAATTGCCCCAGTGTGAGCAAAGAGCTAGATACTGTGTTTTCCATGTTAAGGTGTGAGGTTGCAGTTCTCACTTCAGGACATTATGTCAGGCATAACATTTTGTAAATTATTTGCATATTCTAAAAGCAATTTCTCTACAGTTGAGAGGAATTAGACGTGTACAGTGGTAGGAAAGAGATGAGGATGTACACACTTACCATTTGTAGCCATTCTACATCCTCTAGTTGTAGCTCCTGGATAGCTTATTATTGCACAAAAAGAGCCCAACTCAGATGCTAAGTTCTGAAGCTAAAGAGTAAATGTTTGTATGTTTAGAGGTAAAACATCCTACATAATGTTCATATGGTTGATCCTTTTCCTAGAGTCATAAAGTACAATCCTAATTTAATCCTCCTTAGGGCCAGTCTCCCTCGATTCGTCAGCTTATCATGCATGCAATGGCAGAATGGTACATGAGAGGGGAGCAGTATGACCAGGCAAAATTGTCACGTATTCTTGATGTGGCGCAAGACTTGAAGGTGAGTTTTGCAAAACACTGCCATTATTTTTGTCTGGTGTCTTACGCAGACTTGCTCATCTTTTAACAAAGGCTAAGCTTAACTTAGATGTGACTAATTTAGTAAGGATTACTTTGTTTAGGCATGTCTGAATTCAGTTGTTACTGATGTATCTCATCTTAAAAAAAAAAAAAAACACTACCAAAAAACCCCAGCCTGTGTTCACGTGACTTTAGGTGCTCTTCAGCTGAGTTGTGGTATCTGACTACAGATGCTTTCTAGCCTGTCCAGTTGTGAACCCAAGATGTTTTACTTGATGTTTGCAGTAGAGTTGGTTATTGTCGCTTAGCTGACAAGTAGCTTGGGAAGCAGTATAACAGAACTGCTTGCTATGCGAATGTACTGTAAATCCAGGAAGAGCTTTGACTGTTTTAACCTTGAATACTGTTGAAATGGGAATGTAGAAAATATCCTTCAGATATTTGTGAAGGTGGCATAGCTAAGCTTAATGGAACGAGGATTTCTTAAGAATACTACTACATTTTAGTTGTTTACACATTCACAAAAGAAACTGGAAGTTGTGACTGACTTCTTTGAGGCCTTTATTGCTTCCTAAAGTTAGATGCGAAATAATTGGGTGTCTTTAAAGCGCAAGAGCACTAACTGCTGCTTGAAGTCAGTTTTGTCGTAGCAGCTACTGTGTTGAAAGATGAATACTTTGAGCAGATATATTCAAAGCGGCTCTGAAGGAGTTGGGGTCTGTTTGCAGGGAGATGCTAGGTTCTTTTGGTTAATTTTGTTGCAATATCAACTTGGTAGCTCTTGGCCACTTTGTGGTGGATTTTCTTATAGAGGAATTTAAAACTGTCAGCACAAGGTCACTTCAGAGAAGGTAGGGTCATGATTTCAAATGAGAGCTCTTGCATATTTGTCTCACGAGCGAGCTGTAAGTAAGTGAAGCTGATAGTACCAATCTTTTTGTTGACAAAGATGCATAGCAGCATGTGATAGTAAGACTTCTTTACTTAAAAACTGTATGGGGATTAGAAAGGAAAAAGAGAATCCTTGTGTCTTCACTAGTAGTCTTCTGATTTTTTTTCTTTAGGCCTTGTCAATGCTGCTAAATGGTACTCCATTTGCCTTTGTTATTGACCTTGCTGCACTTGCCTCTCGACGGGAATACCTCAAACTTGACAAATGGCTCACAGATAAAATTCGGGAGCATGGGGTAAAGCAGAATTTTTCTTTTTATTTCTGCACTCTTTCAGTGACTAACTTAAGTCACTTTAACAATTTTATAAGTAGCTTTAAAGTTGTGGAAAGTGTCCATGGTCCGATAGTTCAATGTTTTCACTGAACTATAATAGCTTAGTGCAATTCTTTCCACGGTGCAATTGCCAAGTTTGAAATAGTGGCTTGGACGCAGTTTGGGAGATTAAGATAACATTTTTTTCCTCAGGAACCCTTCATCCAGGCCTGTATGACTTTCTTAAAGAGAAGATGTCCATCTATCCTGGGTGGCCTTGCTCCAGAAAAAGATCAGCCCAAAAGTGCTCAGCTTCCTCCAGAAACCTTGGCAACTATGTTAGCATGTCTGCAAGCTTGTGCTGGGTAAGGATTATATTACTTCGCTGAATGTATAATCTGTCTGCAACTTGATTGCTGGCACATGGTCACAACTGGTTTGGAATTTCACGTGGAGAATGGGGTTAATGCGTGCCTATAAGGGGGTAGATTCAGTAGTAAGTTTAATTTTGCGCCAAAACTTCTGTTGTAGGGTAGGTCACAAGAGCTTGAAAGAG
>NW_009593302.1:22959-46440 GCF_000690535.1 Cariama cristata
AAAGAGTGTTCTTGTCTTTATAATCAAACAGGTAAGGTGATGTTGGTCACTGGGAGATGGCTGGTTAATTAGATCCTGGGTTGTTAATGACTAGACAGAAGGCTGTAATTTGGACAAAAAAGCATACAGGCCGTAACTACAGAATGGGACAGTGTCTTGGAAAACAGTGACTGTATAAAGGCTTTTGTGATTGCAGTAAGCAAATAGCCTCTGTGCATAGCTACTACCCTAGCAGAAAGGGCTAATGCAATCCTTACGTGTAGGAGAAGAGCAAGTGGTGATTATAATGAAATTGAGACTGAAACTAGACATCTGTAACTTCTGTTGTCTTCATTTGAGACAGTCTCAAAGTAGTCAAAGGATGGAAAAGATCTAAGATCTTTTGCAGATCGGATTGTGTAGCTAAAGTCCAGAAGAAAGAAATGTGGGTCCTAGAGAGCTGTTTCATTTGCTAGAGGGAGAGAGAGACTACAGAGGGCTAATAGAAACTGAAATTGGACAAATCGGTTTTTAAATACTGTTCACATTTAGTAAAAATGACTGAATGTTGTAAAGTATTTGTGGTGTCACTTCTTAATGCTGTCAGATCAAGATGCAGCAATATTTCAGAAATAACTAGGCATAGCATAGTGTGACATATGAGCCAGAGAGACTGAAATCAGGAGATGGTGCTAGTTTTGGTGTCAAATTTTGATACCAAAAGAGGCTGTCATGTCCGAGTGTGTATTACCTGATCTAAGGCTTGTATTGTGTCCCTTGGCTTAGCCAGTGTTGTCTTGAAAGGTATAAGAAACATCTTTAAAGGTATTCAGGATGATTCATGGCTCTCGCATAGATGCTAGAAAATTAGTATCAACATAGAATTGTCACGATGGGTATTTGAACTGGAAGGGAATTTGAGGTACCTGCAAGATTTTAGGAGAAAGGATTCTCCCGATTTCTACTGGGACTTGTGCAATTAAACTTCAAAATGCTGTCAAAATACCATTTCAGAAACATAATGATCTAGCACACAGCTTGGACTGAAAAGATGGCTGTTACTGTTTCAACTCAAAGTGCATCTTCTGAGACTAGCTCACAAATTAACTTAGTAGCATTCAAAATAATGAATCTACCATGTCCAGCTTTTAGAGATTTAATAGTTAACTGTAGGCTTGACTTGCATCTAATGTCACTGTATTCTGAATCTTAATATGTTACCAAGTTTTATTTATTCAATTAATTCCAAAAGCCACTAGTTCTCTACTGGCACAATTCTCCCAGCTTTTGGTTTCTTTTTATAGCTACTTGTATTCCCTTTTATGCAAGAATGTGACCTACTTGCAGTCATTTTCCATTAGTTATTCTCTTTGAGCTTTAAAAAGAAAATGCTTGGGTTTTTTTCATGAAGCAATTGCTTTGATTAGCTTGGATTTCAGTCACAAATGGAAGCAAGCGTTGTGAAGACTAGAAGGTTAAAATCGCAGTAAATATTAACTACGTCTGGGAGAGTAGCTCTGCTTTGCTAGCTGAAGTCTGCCATCTCCTAAATCTATTGATTTAGGAGCCTGCTCTTTAATTAGGCTGTAGTTATTTCTTGTCCTGTTGTGTGTCCAGGGAGAGGCTTTTCTGAGGCACCAAGACCCTGCATGTTCTGAGCCTCTTTATTTTTGGTGCGGCTTGTTTATCACTAGTGAGCGCTGCAGTTGTGGCATCATATAGCAGTGAGGCTTCAAAAAGAAATAAGCGTTCCTTTTATTACTGAAGGTTTTTAAAATTAAGTCAGGGTGGCTGCAGGCGCCACAGGCTGACCAAGCATGTGATTTGGTAACAAATTGCTTCTGAGAAGTCGTCCTGTCGAGGAACTGCAGTGAGTTGAGAGGGGCAACCGTGAGTCTTCCATGCAGTCCTGTCCGGCGCAGTCCAAGTGTGTCAGTATGGGGACTGGGCATTCCTTCTCAGTCCCTGCCTCAGGAAGGGAAGAGACTTCTAGCTACCTGTGCCTAGGGGAATGAAAAGGCCTTTCTTTGCTTTGTAAAAATGGGTTAAAAATAAAAATGCAACGGATGTGAACTTGTTATTCCAGCAAGCTGGAGCTTCCCTTAAGCTGACAGTTTTGTTCCTCTAGACCTAGCTGACTGTGGTCTCTGGCTCTCCTCCTTACTTGTGTTTCAAAGTTCTCCTTCCTGCAGTTTTCCCCGGTTTTCTTCTGGCAATGGCACTAATTAGGTTAGATGCTTGAATATGTTTTTACTTAGAACTTGAAAATATGAACATTTTCTTTAAGATCTAGTTATCAAATCATGCCTACCTGCTTACTGCTTCACATCATTTGCTTAAACTGCAGGGGGTGGTTTTTTGTGAAAAACCTGCAGTTTTGTACTACCTAACAATAGGGTGATGCTTGCATCTTGATACAGCAGTGTGTCTTTTGACATGATAAAATCAACCTTCAGTCTGTCTAGGTGGCAGGATATAGTTAATGGTTCACCCCTAAGCACAAATGACCTAACTGGTCACCATAAGTATCAAACTCTAGGATTGTAAACCTGTCTTAGTCTTCATTGTGGGCTGCCATATTATATATCTACAGCAGGTTGGAATTCGTTTTACTAAAGCGTGTTATAGTATTTAAGCATAAAGACTGCAAATTTATCTGCTACAAAAATAAAAGGGGAGGGCAAAAGATTGAGGGTGGTAACCATGTGTGAGCTCAGCTCTTCAGTCCCCTGTCGCATTCCTTGGTTAGCTGGAGTGCTGTGTGATCTTGGAATGCCTCCTGCATCGGAAAAAAACCTACTGCCTGTTAATTGATCATACATACATTTAAACGTTGAGATTTCTGAGGCTGTGGCATGGACGTGTAGGCAGATACATATTGTACCTTCAGAGCCTACCATGTGCCATGCTCAGAGCTCTCTTTTCAGGTCTGGTTGCAGTTTCTCAAAACAGAAATCCCTTTGGGTGGTTGTTTTTTGAAGGCGGGTTTCTGTTTGCTTTTTGATACACAAACCCCAAGCCCCTTGCTTTTAAAGTCTTTGATGCTGGGCTCTGGTGAGAAGATGTTAAAGCATGTAAAGGAACTGACTTGTGAAACAGTTGATAAAATATTTGTTGCCCTATATGGAAACCTTCTCACCCATGGTATCTCCTCAGATTTCCCTGTCTGTCTTGGGCAAGCTTTTACCCACACTACATAGTGGATCGCTGGCTTTGGAGAACAACTGGAAGCCCTTAATACTGTGTAGCCTGTGATGGGATACTTGCCAAAGCTGAAGGCTGATCTGCACTTTGTTTTCCTGCCTTAATCATCACAATGATTCCTCTATCTTTCTTTTTCCCCTCGTCCCAACAGCTGCACAGTAAAAATTTGTGAAAATTGAGTTAAAATGAGGAATCTCCAGACAAGGTTAACAAAGCTGCATTGGTATAGTTTCACCATTACGGGAAAGAATCTGCTGCTTTAGCTGTCCTCATCAAAAAGATAGAACTAAAGTTCAGGAAAGCCATAAATAATTGGCTGTATTTTCCAAAAGGAAAATGTTAGTGTTGTGTTAGTGTGTTTGTGGTTAGGTATGTGAGCAGCAGAGCTGGCTTTCTTTCCAGTTTGGGAAGCTGGCAGTTAGACGTGGCATACTTTGTAAAGACGTACTGACTGCTCTTCATTGTGCAATGACTTCATGCCTAAGCTTGAGTTTTCTGTTGGCTTTTGATTATAATTTCCTTTAATAGTTAGGCTTCCTATATCTGTTTTGGTTTAATGTTAGCTCATGAAGTATGTATTTCAGTTTATAGACAGGTGAATTTTAGTGAAGCAGGTGGTGGTATTTACATCTCGTCCTTTTTTGTCTTTGAGTAGCCTAAGCTTTAGTCGTGTTGTATCTCCTCTTTTGGGGAGACTTTGTGTATAATGAGATTCAGAATGGGAATAATCACGAACAGTGAAGTCTGGGGACAGGAAGGAGTCTTGAGGAGCAGATTTGAACAAGGGATCATAGCATCAGTTATTGTGTATTTTGATTCATGAGACTGGGCTGTATATAGCCCATAATGTGGACAACAGCAAACAAAGACTGTTGTAGATAGCCTGCTCTTCCAAAGACTGTTGGAGCCATGTAGGTACATTATCCCAGCTTTCTCCAAGTCAGTACTTGCTGGCGTAACTGTAAAGCAGTATTTGACCTATTGAAAATAAATGAATATTCTATTGGAGATTAATTTTTAGAACTACAGTTTAAATTTTTCCATTTAAATATAGCCATTTCTCTTGGGACACGCTCTAATGCAAATTTTGCAAATAACAGCATGTAACTTCTCCTGGGGTTGTTTTGCAACTTCTATTTCTGAAATGTGGCCCCAATTTCTGTAGGAAAACCAAGTAGGTTTTAGGGGCCTCAGTTTCACAAATGTTGTAATGCTCACTATCCTACTTCTCTGTTCTAGGAGTGTTTCTCAGGAGCTGTCAGAGACTATCCTCACCATGGTCGCTAACTGCAGTAACGTCATGAACAAGGCTAGACAGCCACCACCCGGAGTCATGCCTAAAGGACGCCCGCCCAGTGCTAGCAGCTTGGATGCCATCTCTCCTGTACAGGTAGACGAATAACATGCTGCATTGTTAGAAGGTGATGTTGATTTAGCATTATTTCTGCTGTGCTATTTGAGCTCTTCCAGCAGGACTAAGTAAAACATCATCTGGCTCCCTTAGTTTTATGCTTGCACGTCTAGATGACTTACTTGTAACTACAAAATAATGCCTGAGGATTGTAGTTCAGAACTGTCTTTCACTTCGCAAATGTCTGTAAGAAGTAACTGAAGTATAGCAGGATGGGAGCACTGAAGAGGGATAGAGATTTGGTTTATTTAAAGTGTTAAAATTTACTAAGACTTTTGAGAGTTAAGCACTACCTTTGAACCTGATGTGTCTTGTGTGTAGCTTCACGGGCCAGGCAACAGTGCTAGAGCGTAAGGACTTGTTATAACTGGGGCTCTTCAGCTCTCAACTGAACTGCTCTTTTAAAAACAAGATACATTTAAGTTACTCCCTGCCACTCATCATCCCTTCCTCCTCTGGGAGCAACACATTACAGACAGGTTTTGCTTCTAGCAATTATATTCAATGGCAGATTTTAAAGTGGTGACAAGTTTTTGACATGAAATAGTGGCAGTTCAGCATTTAAGAATGAAGCATCAGTAGATTACGTAAACTACATACAGAGAGCAGTTTCCTTGTAAATTGTTGCTTTATTGAGGTTGCTCATCAGATGTACCAAATAATCTTGGCAACCTACTGCAAATAACTGATGTGAACAAATAGAGTAGCAGATGTTAGTCTGTAGTCGTGCTGTCTTTTGGGTAGCTAACACAGTTTTCTGCTGTTCCTGGTCAGGAGCTCTTAACTTATTGCTTTGTCAGCTGGTATTGTGTCTTCCCTCCTACTCATCACCCAGGTCTTAATGCTTTTTATGGAAGACTGCATTCAGGTATTTAGCTGTGAAAAGTGGGCATAATAGGATCCTTCAGACAGGCAAAAATACTCTGTAAGCTTGATATGAAGTAGCCTTTGTTAAGTCTTGGGGTGAGGCCTGAGGGTGCAAACTGCAAAGCATAAACTACTCTAGTATAAAAATCTATGTGCTGCTTCTTATAAGCACTTACTGTTGTGTTACACTAAACTAGAGACTATGGAATAATTAGCCTTTCTGTAAAACCTTTGATAGGGTTGGGATTGTAGAAGAAAAAGTGAAATCGCGTTCTGTAGACAAAATAATCTTTTGGGATGATCTGGATGACTTCAGAATTTAAAGTAACCATGCAGAAAAGCTCTTCTCGGGAATGTTTTGATACGTAGCTGTCTTTATACAAAACCTGCCAAAAATCGGCTTGATTGCGATTTATGAATGTCTTTGTATAATCTTCCTTTCTTCATTCAGATCGACTCGCTTGCAGGCATGGCGTCTCTTAGTTTAGGTGGCTCAGCTGCTCCTCATACCCAGAGCATGCAAGGCTTCCCTCCAAACTTGGGCTCTGCGTTCAGTACTCCTCAGTCACCAGCAAAAGCGTTCCCCCCTCTTTCCACCCAAAACCAGACAACAGGTTTCAGTGGCATCGGAGGACTCTCTTCACAGCTTCCAGGTACTGCTATCTGGGGGCAGTGGTTTGTATTTTTGACATGTCGGAGTTAAGGCACTGTTCTTGCCGTGGTTGGAAACATTGAACAAACAGCTGTGTCATGCGGGAGGGAATTATGCAGTCCTCACTCCTAGGTCACTGTTGAAACAGCACTTCAGAATGTTGCACCTGCAATAGGTAAAAAGTTTGAGTCAAGAGGGTGAGCGTTGTGACAGATTTTAGCAGTGTTAATTTAGGTTGGGACAGAGATGAAGAATTGCTTGGGATAAAACTGCTTGATATTAGACAGTTATAAGGCTATATAGCTCTGAGTTCTTGGAAATGACAAATGCTGGGAGTGGTAAGTGCATACTGTGAAGGGTGCAACCGAGGGGACCGGTTGTTTGCTTTTCAGTAGGTGGGCTTACTACAGGTTTGCTTTTCAGTAGGTGGTCTTACTACGGGTAGCCTGACTGGCATAGGAACCGGAGCCCTGGGCCTTCCTGCAGTGAACAGTGACCCATTCGTGCAAAGGAAGCTGAGCACATCTGGACTGAACCAGCCTACATTCCAGCAGAGTAAGATGAAACCTTGTAAGTGGTAGTGTTGTCTGTGGCTGTGAAGTGTGACTGTGGTCTGCAGTTCATCTGCATTTCCTTCAGGGGAGGCTTGGATCTGTAGGTGGTAAATGTTAGAAATGTGGCTCTTGTTTTATGTCATCAGTCTGAAAAGGGTGCTTCTAAACTTTTGTACTAAGAGCTTGCCAAGTGGCCTTGGGGAGGGGGATTTAAAAAAAAAAAAGTTGGCATAAAAATATAACATATTATGGATTTGCATGAACGGTGTGTTTGTGTCCCTTTTTTTGTCGTGCTGTGTTTTGAACAAAAGTGTTGTCCTGCTCTTTACAGAGAACTGCATGCATCTGGTAAGAGGGTGTTTTTTGTTTTGTTTGTAACAAGGTTAAACAAAGCTACCTGGGTACGGTCCTGTTGCAGCAGAGAACTTGACAGGTGAAGCAGTGAACTAGACTGCAACACTGGATACAAATAAGACTAACAAAAGTTGGCGGGAAGGTGGTTTTTGGACAGAATAATTTAGTTCCTAACACTGAGCCGCTATCCTTAACTCATTTATGCCTCTCAAGTATGCTCACAATGAAATGTTTAAGCGATCAAATGTTGCCTTTAGGAAGCGTAGCCATATGCTAAACCTTCTGCATTACTGTTATTACATATGTCTCCTTTGATAGCTCCTCCGTAAAAGCAAAGTTACTGATCTCTACAGATGTACAGTGGAGGCGGCTGTAGTGACCATTGGTTTATATTTTTGGGGCTTGAACATTCAGTGTAAACTTGCTCGAAGTGCACTGGCTGGCCTGAAAGTTTGTGTGAAAGTTTGTCTGCATGGTAGTGTTGTGTAGCATGCTTTATTCTAGTCTGGCTTGCATTCATTTAGTTTAGGTGTCAGTTGAGGTTTGCTTGGGATGCAGTGGGTTCTAGGAATACAACAGTAGGAAGTGAAGTCTATCTTGGGATTCAGTTCTTTTTGCATAAATATAACATTGAAAACAGATATTTAAATAACAATTCCTGTCTACTGGAAAGGTTAAATATCCTGCTTTTCAGGAGAACTAGCAGATTCTGTATAGATTGGTGGAAGAGTTGAAAAGGACTAGATGAAACCCTGACTGCCTGAAGTTGTTCTGAGCATGATACCTATTCCCTTTTTTTAACAGCTGACTTATCTCAGGTGTGGCCAGAGGCTAATCAGCACTTTAGCAAAGAAATAGATGATGAGGCAAACAGCTACTTTCAGCGTATTTACAACCATCCACCACATCCGACCATGTCTGTAGATGAGGTGAGTTCCCTTCTGTAGCAGTTGCATCACCTGTCCAGAGACTTGCTATAAAGTTGATAGTAATTATTCCTTCATGTATTAGTTTTAGTGGAAAATAATAAAGGGCTAGTGGTAGATGCTTGCAGCATTGCTTTTTTTTGCTTGGTTAGAATTTTATATTTGTAAGACAGCATGCTTTCCCAATAAACTAGCAGTTGATCATTACATTCAGCTTTGACTTCTGTGGACTGAAGACTTCAGGTGTCTAATTAACACTTCTAAAACGATGCAAAGTGGGAAGGGTTCAATGTGGAGTGGAAGCTTGTGTGTTCAAAAAAGTGTGCCTTTAAACAGTCTGTATTAATGCTACTTACCTTGAATATGTGTGTTTTTAAAGTATCTAAAAATGACTACAACATCCAAATATATAAAGGTGTCCTAAGTTCTATCATCTGAGCTTTGATAATTATTTTGGTTAGTCTCTATGAGAGTAATTATCAGTCTGATGTACTTGTCTTTGAAGTACTTCAAATTTACTTTAATGTATTTGTGTGGTTATAAATTATGGAAGACACTGAACATTAATTTTCATTTTTCGAATTTTGAAGCAATGGAGTAGGCGGTCACAAAAAAGTTTTACATAAAAGACAGTTGCTTAAAAGAAAGGAGAGAAGACTGAAGTCTGAAGAGGAGGCTTGTTGTAGCGATATAGTGTCTGCTGACTAAAATGATGTTTTCTTGAAGCAGTTATTTTGCAGTCTAGCTTGTGGTAGTGCAATTTACCTTAGTGGTTGCAAGCCCTCTTGAAACCTGAAGATATGGAAGGGCTGAAATAAAGCAAATCTGTTGGTAACAATTTCCAATTTCTTTGCAGGTCTTGGAAATGCTGCAGAGGTTTAAGGACTCCAACATTAAACGGGAACGAGAAGTGTTTAACTGTATGCTTAGGAACTTGTTTGAGGAGTACCGTTTCTTTCCTCAGTACCCAGATAAAGAGCTGCACATAACAGCCTGCCTCTTTGGTGGGATAATAGAGAAAGGACTGGTTACTTATATGGCATTGGGCCTGGCCCTGCGCTATGTTCTTGAAGCCTTACGAAAGCCTTTTGCATCCAAAATGTACTATTTTGGTATTGCTGCACTAGATAGATTTAAAAATAGGTGAGTATGGGTTTTGGTAATACTTGTAACAGTGCATGCAATGTCTTGTTAACCTCGAACCTGCTCTGATTATATAGTACAAGATTGCTTGTATGTGTTAGAAATTGACACATCTCAACTTCAGGATTACTTTAAAGATATGCTGAGCTGAAACAAAATGCGCTAATGTGCTAGTTAAAGGGTGACATTTTTTAAAAACAATGTTCAATGCAGCACCTGTATAAATGTGGGACAAACTGAGATGCTGAAACTACTTAGTGGACTTAGTTTATACAAGTAATTCAGTGAAGTGTTGAGTTAGATGGTGTTGACAGCTTGTTAGAAATGGGGTGAATGTAATTACTCTTTACAGGTGCGTGCTAATGGAGTGCTATTTGCAGTAGTATTACTGAAAAACTGGCTGGGAACGAACCTCTAGGACTTTGGTTTTACACAGAAATGTCAAGTATGGCAAAATATCTCAAGAAAAGCTTTCTCAAAGCTTTTAATGGATCACAGACAGAGGAAACTCTCAAGGCAGGCTACCATAGTAGTCAGGATTGTACACCCATGGGGAAAAAAATCTCCATTCTGGAAAAAGATACTTGAAGTATTAGAAAGCTTCCTGGAATTATTTAATGACTAGAAACGTGTGGACTTAGAAGTGTGGACTTACAAGCAGGGAGCATGTTTATCTTCTGTCCTTATTCTCCTTTTGTAGCTCATCTGCCCTGCAGTATTTCATCTGTAATAAAAGCTGTTGCTTGCAGCGTTCATGGTTGGATATTGTGTTGTGGAGTTAGCTGAACAGAATGAATAAAGACACTTAAAGCTGATATAGTTGAGGCTTAGCCACCATCTTACTACTCTTGAGAACCATTTTAAGCGGGACCTAAAGATTTTACTCTCAATGATTAGTGACAGCATCTAGCATTCTTAAGTAGAAATATAATAATTGGTGTGGATAGATGAAGCTTCTGTCTTGGGTGTTAGGGACACTCTGGTTTGCTGTTAAAATGCACTGAGCCAGACTACAAATTACTTATCCAGTAATCTTATTGCAAACATTGAATATAAACGTAATTGTATGCTTAGTCAGAAGTATAGAGATGGAGGATAAGAGGACTTGCTGTGAATAAACTTTGTGTTTTGCTGTTAAATGAAGTCATTTCAAATGGGTTTTGCAACAAAAAGTACTTGGTAGAAAATGCTTTGTTTATAGCACAGCTGCTGTTAAGCAGTCCAGAAGTAATTCTGTGGTGCGGTATGGGAATGACATACCAGTGTTATATTTGTCTGTAATACTGTTTTTGATCTGGGCTTATGTTTGTCTAATGCGGATTTTGTCTGGCAGATTGAAGGACTATCCCCAGTATTGTCAGCACTTGGCTTCTATTAGTCACTTTATACAGTTCCCGCATCATTTACAGGAGGTGAGTGTGTTTGTATTAGCACACTAGCTTTCTACGATTTTAAATTTTTTTGAGCAAATTCCTGCTTTCCTTTGGAAAAATAATCTCACCTGTCACAATTTTAGACAGTGTACATCCACAGAATCAAATGCCTTTTCTTAAAGGTTTTGCTGTGGGATAAGGTGGGCAGGTGAAGGTGTTTATCTGGTATTTCTTCTTTTTCCATAAATCTGTTTGGGTTGCTTGTGTTGAAATAGCTGCCTGAATATAACTGCATGATCAACCAGTGCACGTGGCTGTGCACAATGGTTTTAAAGTGCTTCAGTGGATTCATACTCCTGTCCCTTAAGGATTTGGAGTTTTCCTCTAAAACAGAGGGCATTCATCTGGGTTTATACAGTTTCATACTCAGACTTGCTAAAATAATCCAGATAAAGGTGAGAAAAATTTCATTACTGAAGGTCTGATCAGAGTGATGGGAACACCCTGTAGTCCAAAGCAGTGTTAATCCTACAGTGTCTGCCTCGAAGGTGCTTTCATTGTTAGAAATACAGAAAAGCTAATGCCAGTGGCAGACCTTGAGAGCATAATCTAAATAAGGAAAAATGCTCAACTCTAAGGGAGAGAGGCTGTCTGCCCAAAGCTTTGTGAAGTCCAATAGCAGTCTCGGTTTCACTAACAGGTTTCAGACTGTATCCCTTAAATGCCAAAGTGTTGTCTGATGTTACCAATTTCTGGGTGAGTGTATTAACAGTGGGGAAGAAACTTATTTGCTCCTGTGGAGCTACTGTAGAGGATGTAAAATCGTAAAGTTGGCTGTTTCAGAACTGTGGTTTTGCTTATGAATTGTGAGCTACAGACTTTACTGTTTCTGTGCAGCTGTAGGAGTCCTTGGGGAAGTTGTCTTACCTACTTTGTAGCCAGTTTCTTGATACTCACACATTTCTCTTAAGCTCCTTCCCCTCTTTTGCTCTGCAGGGATGGGGTTTTTTGGGTAGTGCTTTGTAAAATTTTAAGGATGTCGAGTCTTTTTGCTTGTCATCAACCTATTGAGGTCAGAGGTAGAGCTTGAGGCTCCTCTCCAGTAGGAAAGAAAGTAAATAGTGACAAGATGAGCTTTATAAGGGTATACAGTTGTGGTTTACAGATTCCCTGAACAGCGTTAGTGTCAATATTTTAAAGATTGTTGAAAAACCTTTATACTGCTTATGCTAAAACTCGGCCTGTATTTCTGTTGCTCCATGTGAACTTTTGTATGTGCTTGTTTACCCTATTTTAGTACATAGAATATGGACAGCAGTCCAGAGATCCTCCTGTGAAGATGCAGGGTTCAATCACCACCCCTGGAAGTATTGCACTTGCCCAGGCTCAGGCCCAGGCCCAAGTTCCAGCAAAAGCTCCTCTTGCTGGCCAAGTCAGCACTATAGTAACCACCTCAACCACCACCACTGTTGCAAAAACCATTACAATCACCCGACCAACTGGAGTCAGCTTCAAGAAAGATGTGCCGGTAAGCATTCTGTCACTCCAGTGTCCTTACTAGAGAAGCAAAGGAGTTAAGTTCCTGATCTGTGTCGAGTACATGGAGACAAAATCTGTTTTAATTTCTATACTATAGGCTTTCAAACTGTGATCCATATTTTATGTCTGAAGAATGTAACCTTTTCAAATTAGTAACATTTTTGTAGAGAAGGCATTTTTCATTATCAAACTATAGAATTACCATGGTGTCAAGTAGAAATGTGTTTATTGAGGATTTAACTATAAAGACAATTACAGAACAATTGTTTCTGTTCATGACTTGCAGTAGGGCTCTTGAAATAGTTGGCAGCTGCTGTTCTGTTGGGGCTTCAGAACATTTCCTGCACACTAAATCACACTTGACCCAGCAGTTCTAACTGCATGAGGTTTTTCAGATTTTTAGTCACTTAAATCTCTGAACTGCTAGTCAGAGTTATTACAGGGTTAGCAGATTGATGGTATTGGCTATTCCACACAAAGTGTTGGGGCAGACTTGGTCCCATGTCTATGCTGAGGATGCGTAGAACTGTTACTGTATGATAGCTGATGCACTGTGAAGTCAAGCTTGTCTTCCTTCCTTGTACTGTCTTTGTATAGTTCTCTTAAAAGAAGCTCCTTAAAATTAGAGGAGGTAAAAGCCGAAGGTAGCTGAAAGTGTTGTGAAGGAGCTATGGGGGACAGTTCATAGTGTCGCTGTTAGTGTCTTTCACACCTGGTTATGTCACGTAGATGTTATTTTGAGGTGTTTATATTTTCCAATTTTACACTCAAGACATGATTGATATTTAAAACTGTATCTCCTTTCCCCTTAATTACAATGTACCAGGTGCTAAAGCCCTTGGGTTCAGACCTGCAGCTGTAGGGACAGGGGTCACATTCTCTTGACTAACAGTTGGCATGCTTTCTCAGAGATGAACCTCTGGGATTTCTCTTTCTGAAATCAGCACTGAAGTGCTCCTGGAGACTCACTACTGTACTAAGTACTGCTCACTATTGTACTCTTTTTCTCCAGGCTAACAGTGTATGCAGGCTGTTAGCCTAATGGGTGCCATTGTAGTGGCACCTATTATATATGAATGTAAATGCTAGAGGGTTTTTTGTACAGCAGCATTCTTCTGCTAAATATTGATCATTGTTTGTAGAATAAAAATTCACATGGCTGCATTAGAGTGCTGCTGAAAATTAATCTGAGACAGTAGATGTCACCTGATAAAGCTCAATTCTTTTTTTGCTTGACAGAACAGAGCAAAAGTTTCTTTTGATGTCGCCTCTAGGTATTGTCTATTCTTAACTCCTTGTTCTCCCTCCAGCCTTCCATTAATACTACCAACATTGATACGCTGTTAGTAGCAACAGATCAAACTGAGAGAATTGTGGAACCTCCAGAGAATGTCCAGGAAAAAATTGCTTTCATCTTCAATAATCTGTCTCAGTCAAATATGACACAGAAGGCAAGTATGCAAGAACACTAATAAAATTAATTTTTTATGTATTTCTGGAAATCCATTCTAAGGTGGTAGGTGATGATGTTTCTACAAAAATTCCAACTTGCAAAAAATTAGGAGGGAGCATGCTAAAGAAAAAGTAGTTTCCAACACTTTCTACTTGAACCTCTTTGGAGATATAATTTTTCAGGGAAAGGAGATGGGTAAAAGATAGTTGTTCTTAATCTTGCTTTCACCTACAAGTTTCCTTGTTTCTATATAGCCGGATCCTTTGTATTAAAGTATTATGTGTCAGTAATGCTTTGTTTTCAGGAAAGCACTGCTAGTAGGTGCCTGGAATAATTGCTGGATAGGCCTTTGTTTTTGTCGTTTGAAAGAACTGAAAAAGTACTAAACGCAAGTTTCTGAAAAACATTAATACAAGTTTGAAGAAACATTCACATTGTAAATGGGCTGGGTGCCATTTAATATTGCAAGGTTAAGCTGATGGGCTCTTGTATTTCAAGCTGAACTTCAGGGAAGTTTTTTCTGAACTCACAGAAATCGGCAGTACTGCTGCCACCTGTGCTATCCGTCTTGTGGACAGATGGCTTTAATGTAAGATGCCAACATTTATTTTCAGTTATCTACTAAAAAGCTGAGAAGTGAGCGAGAGGTAAACTATTATACCTTGTTGATTTTATGATTAAGTCCTTACTGGTTGACCAGATTGCGAAGCTGACTGACTGCAACTGACTGACCATGACTCTCTGTTGGTCAGAGCTGACCCCAGAAGTTTTTAGTCATCTTCTCTTACCTTCTGTGGCATGCTTTTTTCTTTGGTATGGAGACAGGTTGAAGAATTGAAGGAAACAGTGAAAGAAGAGTTCATGCCTTGGGTATCACAGTATCTTGTGATGAAGAGAGTCAGTATCGAGCCTAATTTTCACAGTTTATATTCAAACTTCCTTGACACACTTAAGAATCCAGAGTTTAATAAAATGGTTCTGAATGAAACTTACAGAAATATCAAGGTGAGTAGTGCAACTTTTCTAATACTTCAGTAGATTTAAAGGTTTAGGAGTGTGCTATTCTCCTCATGCTGTTTGCATGGAATATGGAATATCATTCAAATATGGAATATCATTCAAAAATCTACTTGCTAGCTACAATTAAACTAAGAAGTTACCTTTATGAATACTAAGGTTCTTCTATTTTCAGTCAGGAACATACCAAAGACTTAATTCAAATTGTCTAAAGAGAGGACAAATCTGCATTTGAACTCGTTTATGTAGGTGGACTCTAAATTTGTATGAGGCTTGCAAATTATAACCTAGGGGAAAATTGCTTACGATCTAGTTTTGTGTGGGGAAGGCATAAACGTGAGAAAACCACACTCCGCTGTTTTGTCAGAGAATAAAGGGGAACGTTTAGAAAGTGGGAATGTAACAACCAAAATTTACTAGAGGGCTAAGATAATATGAAGGGGGGGAAGTGGGAGAAGCAGTTACTTAGAAGAGATGAGCGGATGAAACAAGTTGGTCAAGCAAGCACTATTTTTAAACCTATTGGTGGAATTTCCTGACCACCATGGGTTACGCTGTAGTGCAAAAGAATCTCCTGGCTCTTCAGAGCATAGCTGACCTTGCTCTGTTCAGCTGAGGCTCTTCTAAAGCTAAGGAACAGAACTAACAGTGGAATACTTGTGACATGATTTAAGCTTTGAAATGAGAATTAAATGGTTTCCCAAGAAGTGCAAACTGTAGCCTTCAGGTCTGTGATGAAGCATTAAGAGGAAGCATTGACTTCACAAGCTCTACTTTACTAAGTGAGTAGTCGTAACAATCTTGACAGAGTAAATGGTAAGGTTTGGAAAAGTGTAATCCTCATTTTTTGATCCTCTTTGAAAGAAAGGAATTTTGAAATCGTTATGGGGCAACTTCATGGGGTGCTGCCTTGAAGTGAAGGCTGCTCTTGAATATCTCAGTAATGTGATGGAAGCTCAGGACTTAATGTTCTAAAACTTTACATCTTCAGTCAGATCAGCTGTTGGATTTGGTTTTGAGTCTGATTATCTTCCAGTTGTTGCTTGAGTTGCCTTTTTTTATTAGGTGCTACTGACATCAGATAAAGCTGCAGCCAACTTCTCAGACCGTTCCTTGTTAAAGAACCTTGGTCACTGGCTGGGAATGATTACGCTGGCTAAAAATAAGCCCATCTTGCATACGGTGAGCTTCTTTTTTTACAGAGTTGTTTGGCATGAATTGGTGTGCTGTTATGCAGTATTTGGGAAATTTTATCACCTTACTGGTGCCTCTTTGTGTGCTAAGTACAAAGTATGATTCCAGAGTTGGTCATTTAAGACTTCCAAATATTTTTTTATATCAGAAAAGTTAGTAGTTAAGTTGAAGCCAAAATAAATTAATTAATCCCATGTGAAAAAGTTTATCTGTACATCTTTGTTCAAAAAGTAACTGCTGTTTAGCCGTCTGTAAAATTCAAGGACTATCTTGACTCAACCTTGTCAATATGTCCTATAAGGAAATAGTGTGTAAGTGGAATTCTTGCAGTGTGCTTGCTTTCTCCACCCTCTTCCTCTTTTCAATTGTTGATGGTATTTTTCAGGATTTGGATGTGAAATCTCTACTACTGGAAGCATACGTTAAGGGACAGCATATGTAGTGCCATTTGTTGCCAAAGTCTTAGAATCCAGTGTCAGGAGTGTGGTAAGTGACTTTGTGCTGACAGAGTTATTGCTGAAGTGGCAAAATAAGTATTTCAGAAAGTAGTGAGCTTTTTTCACAAAGTGAAAACTGAATTTCATGGAGAGAAAAGGATGTAAGGGCTTAAAGCGAAGGGGTTCAATTTTGAGAGAAAGTACATGGCCCATGCGTTTTTGCAGTCTAAATAGGTGGTGGTAGCTGAGCTGTACTGTGGTATCCCTGAACAGAACTCTTGAGAAATGGAAGGATGCCATTGAAGAGGTTCTAGGATATATTTATTATTTGATTTTTTTTTTTTAGTTCCCCCGCCCTCCTTTGACCCTGATCAGTTTTTGTCAGTTCTGCTTGACATAGAACTGATCTCTCAGAAGGACCAACTCATTGTTTTTCCAGTTTAATGTTCAACTAGCTTTCTAATCTAGTTTCAGTCAAACAGAATACTAAATTCAACCCTAACTGCAGCTGTACAAACTTTTCCACAGCTGTGTACACACGTAGCTGTTCATGTTTCAAAAATTTCCAGTCATAAGTTATCCAGATGATTGAAGAAGTTTTTGTAATACTGCTCTGCTCTCTCTTGTAGGTCTTCAGGCCTCCAAACCCATGGACAATGGCCATTATGAATGTTTTAGCTGAGCTACATCAAGAACATGATCTAAAAGTAAACTTCTGTTTTTCTTTTCTATACCTACTGAGTGTGAGGTTTTCTTGACATACCAGTCAAGAAGGATATTGTGAAGGACCAAATTTCACTTCTTGCTTCTTTAGCATGGGGAGAATTGGGCATTGCGTAATTTGATAGAACTTGGATGAAACTCTTTTGCTGTGAGGTCAGCATGCAAGATACTTGTCTAATCCTCAGTCACTATTAAAGTCTCTTAAAAGGCATGGGGTTAGAACAGGAAGCTTGGGAGTCGAGTGGCCCAGTAAACATTTCGGGTGTTTTCCTTGTGGCATAACCTAAACTAGAATTGTTGTGCAGTTGAATCTGAAGTTTGAGATTGAGGTGCTCTGCAAGAACCTTGCACTAGACATCAATGAGCTGAAACCTGGAAGTCTCCTGAAAGATAAGGATCGTCTGAAAAATCTGGATGAGCAGCTGTCTGCTCCAAAGAAGGATGTGAAGCAGCCAGAAGAGCTACCGCCCATCACAACAACTAGTAAGTACATTTCATATAGAATCCAGAACCAGGCTATAGACATTCAAATAAGACAGGTTACGCTATTGCGAAGAAAAATGTGAAGCTGCACACGCTGAACATTGCTGAATGCTTGGGTGCACTTGGATAGTTTCGTAATAGAAGTAGATGTGCAGAGTTTGGAGATGGGAAGGGAATGGAAGCCATCCTGAGGCCTAGTTCTACGTGTGCTGTGGTAGCTACTCCTTGGAAGGGCGTGAAGCAGGATGATCTGTTGCCAAGACATCAGGGGCTAAACTGAGAAATGGCTATGTTAAAATGTGCTGAACCTAGTTTGGTACTAATCATTGGGAAAATGGAGAATAAAAATTACTTGGTAAGTTTAGGAGGCTTCAGGATCAAACTGCAAAACTTTTTTGTTTCTTCGTGGTTTGCTGGTTTACATGAGAGTTACATACTTCCATTTTAAGCATTTGCTTTTTCGCTAATGCTTCAATACAAACATTCTTATATTCTATAGCTGCTTCTACAACTCCAGCTACCAGCACCACGTGTACAGCCACAGTTCCTCCGCAGCCCCAGTACAGTTATCACGACATCAACGTCTATTCTTTAGGAGGGTTGGCTCCGCATATTACCTTAAATCCAACGGTAAGTTTTAGAGCTGATTTGGTTTGCTAAAAGAATTCTTACCTCCAGTGTGTCACAGATCTCAGCTGGTGGGAGCAGCATTTTGTAAGCTTAAGTTATTGGAGAGTCACTTCTCAGAAGTAATGGGGAAGGTGAGCGCTAACAAGTAATCGAATGGAGAACTCTAGGGGTGGTTAGTAGTTGCATTAGCAGTCTTAGATGGGCAAGTGATCTTTCACGGTGACGTTAGTATCCAGTTTATTTCTGGCAGCGAGTGTCAGTTGGGATAGTTGCTATCAGGACTTAAGCTTGAAAGGAGCTTCCTTGTTTGTTTTGACCAGTCAGCGACTTAAGAGCTAAGTTAGTCTTTGCATTGTGCTAAGCTGTGACTTTGGAAGAAAAATGGTCACGTGTTCCACTTTTGGAATTATCAAACCTTGTAATAGCTGCATGTGGAACATGGGAGTGCCGCACTGTAGACAAGCTATGACAGTAAACTTAAAAGTTAATCAGAAAATGTGAATGTCTAGAGTAGAAGGGATTCTATTTTACTTTATTCTCACTTAACTTTCCTAATCCTCCTCCAGATTCCACTGTTTCAAGCCCACCCGCAACTGAAGCAGTGTGTGCGGCAGGCGATAGAGCGAGCAGTGCAAGAGCTTGTCCATCCGGTGGTTGATCGATCCATTAAGATTGCCATGACTACTTGTGAGCAGATAGTCAGGAAGGACTTTGCACTGGATTCAGAAGAGTCACGAATGCGTGTGGCTGCGCACCATATGATGCGGAACCTGACTGCTGGGATGGCCATGATTACCTGCAGGGAACCTCTGCTTATGAGCATAGCTACCAACTTGAAAAACAGTTTTGCTACTGCACTGAGGGTAAGAGTTGCATCATCTGAAGTTTATTTCCAACTTACAGGACTGTAGACATCCGGCATTAGCAAATCGGTTTTCCACGCTGTATACTTGTTGATTAATGATGTGGCTTAACTAGCGTGGAGATTAATTTAGTGGACAAAAGCCTCATGACTCTTGTGGAATTACAGTGAAAAAAATGCTCATGTCGAACACTCTTAAGCCTGTAAGGTGGATCTTACTGTGTTGCACACAAACTTCCTGACTACCTTTTAATTTTGCCTCAGTGTTCTTTCCAGTTTGATCACATCACGGAAGCCTTGGTGTGCTTATCTTTCTGTGGGCTTCGAGGTAGAAAAGCTTCGAGTGGGGAGGACTGAGTTGATTCTGGGACTTTCTGGTGGCGTCTTGGATTGTTTCAGTATGCATGCTTCAGGCAGATTTTATTTACTTGTGCTGTTAGCAGATATGTAGTTAAGACTGCTCTGCACAGCTTGTGAATTCATTGGGCAATTTTCAGGTCTCTTAGTGAACAAAGTTTGAGCTGAAGTGGTAGCTTTCCCTTGACTAAACGGAACAGTTCACAAACTGCTGGCCCAAACAGCAGCTGCTACCCGGACTACTTGCTGTGCTTACCATCATTGTCAGCAACAGACACAAGAGCATAAGGATCTCTGAAAGATCAAGACATAGCTATCCTTTCAGGGATTAGAATAAAAGGTAAAGGACTGCCTACCTCTTGCTTAAGGACATGTCACTATTTCCCATCTGGTGGCGAGTGACAGTGCAAAGACCCTTTTGCAATGGGGTTGCTCTCTTGCATGGTAACTGGCTTGAAAGGGCAGGATTTAATGGTCTGAAGGGAGCAAAAAATGTTAGTAAGAATTGCATCTGCAGGTATGGGATGGATAGTCCATGGTGTAACTCCCAAGACCTCAAACACTGTTGACCCTTCATACACAGAACTTCAAGTAACTTGGTTGCTGAGATGATGAAGGGCAGGAAAAGCATACAAATGAATCTTGTTCCATCCATCTTAAACACAAGGATGGGAGTAAACAGTTTTAGTATTGCTTTGTTAACATGTAAGCTGAGCCAGTGACCATTGTTAGCACCTGTGCTAATAATGATTCAGAGTTTGGGTGTCAAGCTAGTAACTGTAAGAGAAAGCACTATTGTTCTCTAAGAGGAGCACAAACGCTCCTTTGGTATGCAGTCTTGCTGTGGTTCATCAGATACAACTACAGTTCAGATAGGAGGTAGTTGGAGAAATGCTGGTTATCTTCTGAGTGGTACGAGAAGGTAGAGATGTGACACTTGAGTTGTGGAGGCAGGGTGATTGCAGACCAGTGTTACAGCTCTGCATATCTACCAGGTATGATATGCCACTGAAGAATGTGCATAAGCAGAAGTAATTCAAGTTTTGTGGAAGACTTAGTGCTGTGTTTGCAAAATGTCATAAATGTTATGCAAATGTAACATAGTAGTCAAGTTTTTTTTTATCTATGAAGACATATGGCATTGATACACGGCCATTGTAATCCAAGGAGGTTTTTCTTAAGGGGTAATTATGGAAAACATTGTGTTGCAGAAAATGTGCTGTACAAGACATCTAAAAATTCACATCTGGCTTATTGTATGACGTGGGTTAACAAGTAAGGATCTCTTTTATTTGAGAAGTAGTGTAGTTCTCAGGAATTTAAAGAGGGGTAGATCTGAATGGACAAGGAAATCCAAGTAGATTGGACTGTTTGCCTTAATATGCGTATTCCATTTCCAGTGGGAGTTGCTGCTTTGTGCCCTGGAAAATAAGTCCATCTGTTCAGGGTTCTCTTAAAGCAGACTCCAAGAAGGAAAAAAGAAAATCTGTATCAGAAAGAGAACCCACTGTTCTGCATTGTTAGTGATGCACCTTTATATCTTCTGATTACAACCTAGCAAGTAGAAAAACTTTGATGCTCTAATGTGAGGCTTGCTTTTCCTGCATTAGCATCTGTTGTATGTGCATCAGTCTAAAGCTGGGCTTTATTTCTATGCCCTGGAGATAGGTTGGTGGAGAAGATGGAGAACCTCCTGCTGTTTTGTTCTTTGAAAGTCTTTACTGTCATCTTGCCTACATGTTTTATTCAAAGCTGTGCAAAATTAAATTTACTATGGTATATTCCATGCAAAGAGAGTGCATTCCTAAGAGCATTCATTTTTATTGCTGGTATTCTGTATAGGCAGTGGTGTAGATTTTGAGGCTAGTAAAATACAGGGAAAATTTACAGCCTTCACTGATTATTGTGGTTTTCAATAGGCAGCCTCCCCACAACAGAGGGACATGATGGAGCAGGCAGCTGCCCAGTTAGCTCAGGACAACTGTGAGCTAGCGTGTTGCTTTATCCAGAAGACAGCTGTGGAAAAGGCAGGCCCTGAGATGGACAAGAGGCTCGCAACTGTAAGTTGGGACTGCTGTCCTTTAAAAGTATTTTATGTGCTCATATACATCTGGACTCGGTGTCTAAAGTTCAGTGTCGTGTTTGGTTTTGTTTTTTTCCCCAGGAATTTGAGCTCAGAAAACATGCTAGACAAGAGGGTCGTCGGTACTGTGATCCTGTTGTGTTAACTTACCAGGCTGAGCGGATGCCAGAACAGATCAGGTTAAAGGTGAGGCTATTAACTGAGCTGTATTCTGATGCTGCTTTTCTCCCCATCCTGATAATGAAAAGTAGATGGCACAGCTTCAGCTGAACAATTTTGTATATTTTTAGTCATGTCTAACACTGCAACTGCTATTAGCTTGATTAGTAATGGAAACACGTGAATATGTTGTTCCAAAATGAGCGTTCATATCATTTTTCTCAATTCCTTGAGGACATTAAAAGTCCTGTCTCTTGTTCTGTGCTGTTCCTTCCACTGAAAGATGACTAGTCTGTTTTTGTTGTCTTGTCTCCTTTATATTTTCTTCCCATAAGTGACATACCATGTGCTCTCAGCAAAGCATTTCTGTTGTGCATCAGACACACATGAAGCCAGTATTCAGTTATTCCTGTTTCTGGGAATGTGAGTTGCAGTTGTAGAGCAAAATCCTCCTGTTAGGATGTGTGACAGGAAAGAGAGAGGATCTCAGTGCAGAGCAACTGAATCCTATTTCTTGGTGTCTAGGCCGCTCTGTTCAAGAATGTGACTGAGCAGCTACCTGTTACACAAACTGCACTCATTTCTTACTGCCACAGTGCTTAACAATGAGGCTAATGCCTGTTCTTTTCATTGCAAAGGTTGGAGGTGTGGACCCAAAACAGCTGGCTGTTTATGAAGAGTTTGCACGCAATGTCCCTGGCTTCTTGCCTACCAATGACTTAACTCAGCCCACAGGATTCTTGGCTCAGCCTATGAAGGTAGAGACTTCTAAATTAATCGGCTTGAGAGTACTGTAGCCCTTTTGGTGAATGTTGCATAACTTGTGTGTCCTTTATTAGAAGACTAGTAAAAATCAGACGTTTGTATTGCTTGGGAATAGTGGTTGAAAGATGCGTTAGTTTTAATGTCAAACTAATGGCAACATAAAACTTAAATCCAGTCTTAGGGGTTTGTAACGCAAATTGGGACAAGATCTGCAAGTTAGGATTACTACATATAGTTTTAGTAGCAGTGAAACATTTTATTCAAAGCTCAGTTTACTTTTGCAGGAAGATTATAGATGGCAAACATGGATTTTGAGATAATGAACATGTTTTTGTAAGCATACCAGGCCTTAAGGACTGCTAGAATTGTTTGCTAGTTATTTCCACAGCTTAATTTGCTCATATTTGTGTATTCAAAATGCCAGCATAACTAACCACAGTACTGTAGAGGTCTAAATTGTGGATGCTATAATTTCCAAAGCAGAAGAGCCAATCAGTATTTGAGTTTCACAAATACATTTCCTTGCAAAAATAACTCCTTCCCACTTTCTCTTAAGCAGCAAGCTTGGGCTACAGATGACGTAGCACAAATCTATGACAAATGTATGACAGAACTGGAGCAGCACCTGCAGTCTATTCCGCACACCTTGGCCATGAATCCTCAAGCTCAAGCATTGCGCAGCCTCTTGGAGGCTGTGGTAGTGGCTCGTAACTCCCGTGATGCTATTGCTGCACTTGGACTACTGCAGAAGGTGAGCGTTAACAACTCTTTTCCTGTACTCGTCTTGCTTGTGGATTGTCTTGCTGGTGAGTGTGTATCTTCCGTAATCCTGTGGAACTCTGAACAACTGCTGTCTTCGGAAATTCAGTAAATGAAATTTGAAGAGGGCCTTGGTGTTCACTTGGTGTGTTGTACATGTGGTGGCCAGGCTGCTGTGGAAAGAAGCAGGTACAGAATCCTAGGACTTAGGGGAGTTTTGTTCAGATATGGCAAGTAGAGAGGTGTTGCACTCCAGAGTAGCCTTTGATTTCAGGATGAGGTAATTAGCCTCTTTGATTTCAGAGGCTAAGATGATGTTTGAATTGCCCGTGTTGGTGAATAGTATTGAGCATAGTACTGGATTCATAGTGGCACACTTGAGGATTGTATTTTGCAGTAACTGATAAATTGATTATGCGTGGGTTGATCGTAGCCAATGGCCAAGCATCCATCCAGCTGCTTGCTCATTCCCCTCTCCTGCAGGATGGGGAGAAAATAGAGAGAAGGCAAGATGACTTGTTCATTCAGATTGTGACGGCTTCGTAGGGACAGCAAAA
>NW_009593302.1:46471-65231 GCF_000690535.1 Cariama cristata
CACAAACAAAACAAACAAATAAATTGCTACTTCCCATCAGAAGGCAGATGTCTAACCCCTCCTGGGAAAGCACAGCTTCAATGCATTTAACATTTGCTTGGGAAGGCAAACATCGTAACCATGAATGCCCTCGTCCTTCTTTCCCTGAGCTTTTATTGCTGTTGCTGAGCATGATGTCATATGGTATGGAATATCGCTTTATTCTGTTTGGGTCAGCTGTCCTGGCTGTGTTGCCTCCCAGCCTCTTGCTCATGCCCAGCCCACCCACTGGTGGGGGAGGCAAAGTGGGAGAGAGAGCGCCTTGATGCTGCGCGGGCACTGTTCAGCAGTCAGTGAAACACTGGGGTGTTGCCAACACTGTTTCAGCACCACATGGGCTGCTATGAAGAGAATTAACTCCATCCCAGCGAAAACTAAGACTATACCTGGTGGGGAGTGTTGCAGTGAGCTGTGTGAGCTGAGCTGGCATCGGTGCCTGTGTAGTAGTGCAGAGCATAGTGCCAGATGCAGAGGCAAATGCATTTGAGTCTAGTGGAAGGATACTGAGCTATCTGTGTGAGGATCCAAGAACAGTAACAAAACAAAAGCAACTGAAGGCTGGAGGGAGACTCTTTGTTCTTTACTGATAGCACTCGTACCCATTAAAGGATCTAGTCCTGACTAGGACTTGACCAGGTAAATTGTGCTGCCCCTGTAAGACTCATCTTCCATTTGCTATAGACTAGCACAGATGTATCCGAGTGCTGCAGCTCTTTGTCTAAAGAACCTGATAGCTGCCCTCTGGCAGGTTCTGTAAATTTTCTTTCATGTAGTTTTTCATGAGCCATATGCAGAATTGCTTATGAGGAGGCATCGACTTAGAGAAGCTGCAGCACAAACTTAATGCAGACTTTCATGCATATATAAAGCCAGTGGGGCATAGAGAGACCGTAGGCTTGTTTGTGGTAGGACAGCTGTGTACAGTGAACGTGTTGATGCCATAGCAGCTGGTAAAAACTCACATAGTCTTATCGAGGGTTCAGCATGATGACTAAATTGGTTTTTGCACGTCTGCCGAGTCTTCTGGTGATAACTCTTGCTGATGGAATTTGCAGAAGATTTGGAAGAGGACTTGTTTTTTCCTCTGCTAACAGGTTGCATCTGTTCTAGGCTGTAGAAGGCTTACTGGATGCCACCAGTGGGGCAGATGCTGACCTCCTGCTTCGCTATCGTGAGTGTCATCTGCTTGTGCTGAAGGCTCTGCAGGATGGCCGCGCATATGGATCTCCGTGGTGTAATAAACAAATTACTAGGTCAGTTATGAGGCAACAGGAACGTTGGTGTAGCTTTCATCATCTTTTGGGAGTTACTGTGTTATTCTGAATCACTTGCCTGTTAATATTTTGCATTGCTGCAATTTGGACAGACAAAAAATAACCACTTTTTTTTGTCAAAAGTAACTAGATCTTCTGATAATGCTGCTTCATCCTAGAACATGATGGGAATCTTTAATGGAATTAAGTGTTAGAGATGGTCTGGGGTTTTTTCCTCACGTAGAGAATGTCTCTATATGCAGTCACAAACTGTGACATGGCATATGCCTGCAGCCGAAGCACTAGTGCTTCAGGTATGCAGATGTGCCACTTTGTCCTCGGAAGAGAGGCGTGTTAATGCTGAGTAAAGTGAAGCTCTCAAAGGCCTGTTGGGACCAGTTGTGCAGGGCAACAAATGCCTGAGGCTGATGACTGTTCTGAACTCAAACATTTCCTTAGAGAATGCTCTAGAAGAGGCTTCTTTTGGAGCCGAGCAATGAATCAGCAAATGGCACGGTTTCTTGAAGTATTAGATTTGAATTGCTTCGCTTGTTGTTTAAGTACACTTTTTAAAAGAAGCCAATTTCTTCAGGTGCCTGATTGAATGCAGAGATGAGTACAAGTACAACGTAGAAGCTGTGGAGCTGCTAATCCGCAATCACCTTGTTAACATGCAGCAGTATGACCTTCACTTGGCTCAGGTAAAGGGGATCTGCTCTCTTGGAGGAGGAGAGTTATGGTCACTTCACTGTAAGATTTGTGATTGAACTTTAATTGCCTTTTTCATGTTGACAGTCGATGGAGAATGGCTTGAACTACATGGCTGTGGCATTTGCCATGCAGTTGGTAAAGATCCTGTTGGTGGATGAGAGAAGTGTTGCCCACGTAACAGAGGCAGATCTGTTTCACACAATTGAGACGCTCATGAGGATTAATGCTCATTCCAGAGGAAATGCTCCAGAAGGGTGAGATTGAAATACCGTGCAATGTGTTACTACTTGTGCTCATTTATGGTTTGAATGTTATATAGGCAGTGCTTCATATCATTCAATCATACGGCTTTAAAGTTTTTTAGTGCTGCAGTGCTATGTTAGCTTAAACTGTCACTGTAACGTAATTGTGCTGATTTTATGTCAAAATAGAGGCAGCTGCAGCATCGTGTCAAACTGAATGCTTGAGCATTCTTTCTGTGCACTGTGCTCCAAAATACCAGGGTACTGTGAGAAACTTGCTTGAATTCCTACTTTATCTCAAATTTGGGCAATATTCTTACCTGTTTAAATCCTAAATGTCTAGATATTAATATGTTAATTTGTTAATCACAAGCAATTCATCAAATTAGATAATCCTTTCTGTTCCTTTAGACAACTTTGTTTAGACAATTTTGTTTAGAGTCTATGAAGCAATCATCCACCAATCTCACATGACTTGTGTATCCACCAGCACATAATTGGGCAGCAAATGTTGCCACAGCATCTGGAAATACCTTGTGGGACTTGCAGGCCTCCTATTACTAAGGTGGAAGCAATTGCTGGATTTGATACAGGCATGGATTGGAACTTGGAGAACTCTGGATTGCTGTGAGAAGAACCAGCAGCTGGTGGTGGTGCCAGTGGCTGCCACTACCAACAGAACTGCTAGAGGGAGGTCCCAAAACAAAAGTCCTTCTGTCTGCAGTTGGTGTGGGTAGACTGTCTTCGCTGTGTGACTTGACTTTCACTGCAGCCAAATTTAGTGCCCCGGTTAGGCTGTTTAGCACTGGCATCTCATGATCTCGAAGCATTTTAGGGCTTCTGAAGTCTGTAAAAGTGAAGCTGTTTCTAGTACTTGTGGTGCTTTGTTGCAGCACACTGCTGCATGAATTGGAGTGGAACTTCAGAGCTTGTGTGACCTCAGTGTTCCTTCTTTCATCATAAATGTATCTGCTTTCATGACTTATTTCTTTTCTTCCAATGAGGACTGGAAGATACGAAGATTTGGTGTAAGAAATAATTTGCTTGCTTTCAACTATGTTTGACTGAGCTTCCGGTTCACGTACCTTCTGGGGGAGGAGAAATTCTAACCCAGTTCTTGCTCTGGTCTCTTGTTTTAGATTACCCCAACTGATGGAAGTGGTCCGATCAAATTATGAAGCAATGATTGACCGTGCTCACGGAGGTCCCAATTTCATGATGCATTCAGGAATTTCCCAAGCCTCTGAGTATGATGATCCACCAGGTCTGAGGGAGAAGGCAGAATACCTGCTGAGGGAGTGGGTGAACCTTTACCATTCAGCTGCAGCAGGCCGTGACAGTACCAAAGCATTCTCTGCATTTGTTGGACAGGTAGAGCTTTTGGAAAGAAAGGTGCTTTTTATTCAACATAAGTAGGCTGTGATGCCCTCCATTTCAAAGCAGTGTTATAACCCATCTTAGGCAGCCTTTTGAAACTTTCAGTGTGGCAGTTGACTATCAAAATGTTGTCTTGTTTTTGATGGTAGAGTTCTGTGGAAATCCCTACCCTTCACCAAATCATGTTCTTCAGATACTGGAGCAACAAGCTGTCAGTTCAGACCATGAGTTTTGGGTTAAATCTGGTGGGAAAAGAACTTCAGCTGTGATAGCTGTTGGGAATAGTTCTGATGCACTCTGTATAAAGAAGCTTGACTAGTGTTGCTCCTTATGGGTGGCTGTAAAAGCTTGGGCAGCCTACAGAAGGAAATCATTAATAGAGAGAGATGCAGGTGAATTGTTTCAGATCATGTGAATGAGGGAATCCTTTCTCTAACTGGAATCATTAGAGTGAGGAAAAACTTGAAATTTCATTAGTTAAAGTGTGCCTAAATTTGAACAGCTTCCAACGTCTCGCTCCAGGGTACCTTAATAGGTGTGATTGAGGAGGGAGATGCCCTTAGTAGCCCAACTTGTGCGGTAACAAATTCCCTATATATTCTGCAGTCATCTTCCTAAAACTGTGCTCCTGGCAGCTCTCTGACTGCAGCTGCAAGGAAGCCCCTGACTTAGCCTATTTGCATTGTGTTCTCTTTAAATTTCCATGTTAATACCACAGAAATGCTACAGATTTTGCAGCTACAAACGCAAAGGAGTTCACGCTACAAAGTATGTGTAAAAATTTTGACTGATGCAGTGATTTTTTTTTTTTGGTGTGGCTTCAGTGTCCTCGTGTCCTGGCTTGTTAGCCAGCTTTCTGTTGGTCTGACTTCTACTGCATAGCATCTTTTTTGAATGTTTTTGATGGGTCTTGTGTTAAGCTCACTTTTTAACAAAAAATTATTTTACCTCTTCATGTGACCTCACTCTTTTTATACCTTAAAGTATGCTTATAAAGCATCTTTCAGTATAGTATACTCATAATACACAATGCACTTTTGTCCTGCTTCAGTCTTATCACACTTGTTTGCTTATCTTTTGTACATACTTGAGCAGATTTGAAATAGCAATTGAAATATATTGAAGTGCAGTGTTTACATGTAATTTTTTCCTTACAGGCTTTAGCTAAGAGTTTTAAAGGAGTATTTTGCAGTAACTGCATTAAACAAGGTTTTATTACTGAACTGAAATAACCATAATTTTGGCTGCTTAAATTAAGTGTTGCTTCTTTTCCGCTAGTCTTTAGGACAAGGAGCATAGAACTTTGAAGGCAGATATATGAATTCCTTTACAAAAAAAAAAAGTTTCTCCAGAAATACTAGATGTTCTCTAAGAGTTAACAATTATGCTGTTTGTATAGCTTCATGTCTGAGCAGTAGGAGTTTAGAAGTAAGATGCTTTATTCAAAACCCCGAGGTTCCATGCAGTGTAACTTGTTTCATTTTGATGTTTTTAATGCTGTGGGTAACAAATAAAAGGAGGTATCTTTTTTAAGATGTATGTTATTAAAAACAACCCCTCAGTGTGAAACAAGGAAAAAAGCCCACTTAGTCTTTCTCTGCATGTAATGTTTCTGTAAGGAAAATTCACTCTCCAAATGCAGTTTGCTTCTACAGAATATCGCTGCAAAGTAGTGATGGTTCCTGAGCTCGTAGCTGAAATCTGCCCTTCCCCGAGCTTGTACACCATGTGTGCACTACTAAAGACCTGACAGACTGAACTGCTGCTGCCTCTTGCTGTCCTTCATGCAAGGTTGAGTGCTGGTGGCAGAACCGATACTGAAACAGGCTCCTCAGCTATGCTGATGGTTGGAAAGAATTGGGATCAAAAAGACTCCTATTTGGGAGTCTTTGCTAAAATTGTGTTGCCACCCTTAAGTTGCCTTGAGAATATTCATCTTCAGGAAAAGTAGCAGAAGTAGCTTGCTACCCATCTCTCTTGAGAATGTGGTAAAAATTAATTGTGCCAGGCAAGGCAGGTGCTTTGTAAAGTGTATGTTGTTTGAAATAAGTTGTAAACCAAACTTTCTGTGGTTACGGCTCTGAGGTTTTTTCCTTTCTTGGATAGATGCACCAGCAAGGAATCCTGAAAACGGATGACCTGATCACCCGCTTTTTCCGTCTTTGCACTGAAATGTGTGTTGAAATCAGCTATCGTGCTCAGGCTGAGCAGCAGCATAATCCGGCTGCCAACCCCACTATGATTCGAGCCAAGTGCTACCACAATCTGGATGCCTTCGTGCGACTTATTGCACTGCTGGTGAAGCACTCTGGGGAGGCAGCCAACACAGTTACAAAGATCAACCTCCTGAATAAGGTTGGGAACCCTTTTTGTACTCACTGCATTTAAAGTGGATAATCAGGTGTACCTTTGCTGATAAATGTGAAGTGTAGACCTTAATGCAGGCTGCTGCTGAAATATCAGATGAGGACTTTAATGGGCTGATCACTGAAATGATAAACTGAGTGGAGCATCAGGATGCCAAGCGGCTTTCTTGTTCACAAAAATTCCGTATCAAACCAACCTGAAACTCACCTTTGTGCCTTGCAATGAAAAAGTCAACTGCTGCTGTTTTGAGGCATTAGAAAGTGTGGTTTAAGGTTGGTGATTCCTGGGTGTCTGCCTTGATTTTGTGAGGGCCTTGCCTGTACTCTTCCATTACTTGGTTTATGGCTAGATGGTCTTAGGTAGTTAAGATCTTCGGACACTGCCTAGTCAGTCATTGTGACTGCAATCCATGGGACAGGGAGGGCAAAGTGTAGTGGTTGGGAGTTGCTGATACAGATTATAATATTCATTGATGTAACACTTCCAATAACTAGAATTTTTGGTTCTTGTTAGAATCTGCTGATTTTTTTTTTTTTTTTTACTGATGGTTAAAGTATTATCTATAGGCTGACTTGCAAAGTAATTCTTGCTGTCACCACTGAAATACCTTGATCTCTTTAGGTTCTTGGCATTGTGGTGGGAGTTCTTCTGCAAGACCATGATGTTCGGCAGAGTGAGTTTCAGCAACTTCCTTACCATCGCATTTTCATCATGTTGCTGTTGGAATTAAATGCTCCTGAGCATGTGCTGGAGACCATCAACTTCCAGACACTCACAGCTTTCTGGTATGTATTTGATATTGGCTACAATGCGCATCCTTTCCTGGTAGGACTAAGATTTTTCATCTAAAGGCTATCTGACTGTTCCTTTGTGGTGGCTTAATCACATTCAGAATAACTGGTTCTCCTGTAGACTGTCCACTTGCTTGTTCTAAGGAAGATGACTGGTAAAACCCAAGATGCTAAAATGCCTTGCTTTTAGGGCTGTGTATGTTTTCCCTCAATGTTATGAAAAGCAGTCTTATTGCTGTGCATTTCTAACCTGCTCTAACTTTTCTTTCAGTAACACATTTCACATCCTGAGGCCTACAAAAGCTCCAGGTTTTGTTTATGCCTGGCTGGAACTGATCTCCCATCGGATATTTATTGCAAGAATGCTGGCACATACACCACAGCAGAAGGTGTGGCTGCAGTTTATCTCTTCTGAATTAAAAAGCTCACACGGATGCTTATCTGGTGCTGTTTCACATCTCTTGAAGTGCACTTAGTAGCATGGCTGTTCTGTTTTTGTTGTCTTCCGTATTCACAGTAACCTAACTGCATGAAGGAGAGACTTTGTGTTAATAAACTATGGAATATAGAGTGAATTGAATTTAATAAACATGCCTTTGTCAAAGCCTGGTAGAGCTATGGTCCAAACGAAATACTGTCAACTCAGTATGGCATGTTGAGTATTCTGGGAACACCCATAGCATACGATGTGCAGCTAAAGGCCTTGAAATGAGCTGTGCTGCAGTTACTGCTAGCTCTAGCAGTAGGACATAACTTGGATCCAGGTTTATATGAAGACCAATCTAATTATAGTTTTGAAATCAAGATAACTGCTCTTCATTACATGTTTTCCACCTGCTGTTTTTTTCTTGACAGGGTTGGCCTATGTATGCTCAGTTATTGATAGATCTTTTCAAGTACTTGGCTCCTTTCCTTAGAAATGTGGAACTCACCAAACCTATGCAAATTCTTTACAAGGTAAAAAAATGTCAGCTAATAGATGCTACTTCCAACCAAAGTTTTCTGAAAGTAGAGGGGTTCTGATAGAAAAATAGTTTCTACTCTTCTTTTAGAATTTATATCTTAGAGTTAAATGCGACTCTGGTATAGGACAGAAACAGGCTGCCTTCCCAAATTAATTTCTTCCTGTTAATGTTAACCACATGACATAGAAGGATGGCTCTGCAAGCTCTTGGGCAGTTTCAACAGTTCCGCGCCTCTTTTATAATATATTTTTATTTCACAGGGCACTCTGCGTGTGTTGCTGGTCTTGTTGCATGATTTCCCAGAATTTCTTTGTGACTACCACTATGGGTTCTGTGATGTGATCCCACCTAACTGTATTCAGCTAAGGAATCTGATCCTGAGTGCCTTCCCACGGAACATGAGGCTTCCAGACCCTTTCACCCCCAATCTAAAGGTAGGACTTAATTTCATGACTTGATAATGGGAAGCTTTAATGCTCCAGATACTCTTTGTCCAGTTTTTTGGCAGAGGCTGTGGAATTTGGGGAGCAGTTTAACTGATACTTGAATAAATGCAGCCATTCAAAAGTTAACAAGTAATCTGAAACTTAAGTGACATAGCAGCTAGCAGAACAGCATTTTTTAAGGCAGATAGGTTTGAGTTATGATTGTAATACTCAATGTTTGACACTTTCCATACAGAGTGGGATACAATCCTTGTCCTGTATGAAATTTGTTGCAGTTGGAAGCATAAAGCTTGCTTCTGGTCTGTATGGTTTCATTGGCACCCATAGATATTTAGCTTGCTTGCAAGGATTGTGCAGGTTCAACCTGAAAGGACAGGCTGTTGAGACTTGTGCTACATGAGAACCGCATCGAGAACCTAGCTTTTCCATGGAAAACCAGAGGGCTTGTTCTTTTCCCAAAGGGAGACTGACTTGATGACATCCCTAGATCTGACTGGCACGCATTGTCGGAGCAAGAGCATCTTTGCCATTTTTCTGTCTCATTTGTCACTGAAAAACAGACTGCTTAAGCAGTCTTTGTGGCTTTGCTGTTTGAAAGTTCAGCCAACAGTTCATGTCTCAGTTCTGTTCAGCATATGCTGCATTGTATAGTTTGTGCTCCATGGGATGTGTGGCGACTGGAGCTCAGTTAACAAATTGTTGAAGAGCAGGTGTCTGAGGACTGTGTAATTGTAAATACTTTTTGATGAGAAAGACAGACTTATCTGAAAGCAAGGCTCTTGCGTAATGGGGAGAGACTTTGAGAAGTGTTAACGTTATCTAATTAAATCTTTCAGCATATGCCAGTCTCCTAATCGTGGAATGATTAGAAGAAAACTTTCTCACACTGCTAAAGCATTGTCATATTATTCTTCCTTGCTTGAGCTGTGCAGGGTGGTGGGAGCGAAGCTGCAATACTTTTTCAGTTAGCACTTCTTGAGACTGAAGAAGGCTGTTCTTGACTTGTGTGAATGTTTGTACTTTTTTAAACTACCAAACTGTCTTGAGTGTAGATAGGGAGACTTCGAAGGCAGTGACTGAATTCCCCTACGGCCTTCCCCCTTGAATTCTTTTATCCTCTAGTCTCAATTCTTGGAGATGGTCATTTAATAAGTTTGCACATTAGAGACCAAGTTCCTTCTGAAACCTACAAAAGTCTAGTGTTTCCTTTTCATTGCTGGTAGGAAAAAAAGGGATCAACAGCAGTAGCTGATGTAGTATCACTTACAGATCTGCTTTTGCAATTTGCTCCTTTAGACACTGCTTATGGTTTAGCTGACTGGGTTTTCTCTCAACAGGTGGACATGTTAAGCGAGATTAATATTGCTCCACGAATACTCACGAATTTCACTGGAGTGATGCCACCTCAGTTCAAGAAAGACTTGGATTCCTATCTCAAAACACGTTCTCCGGTCACTTTTTTGTCTGACTTGCGCAGCAACCTACAAGTGAGTGACGGGTTTCTGAGGATGTTGAATTTAAATAGTGTGGGACAAATGATCTTGCTGGCTGAGTCACCCTCCTTTCTTGCGGGGAATTTTGAAGCATGAGTTCCAGACAGTAGAAAAGCCTGCGAAATGCACGCTTGTCTGAATAACTCTTTTACCACTCCCTAACAGGATGTTTAAGAGTGTATGTTAAGTAGTTTCAGCCAGGTGGAATTTGAGGAAGGAGGAATGTTAACTGTAATGACTCTAAAATGATCTAATTTAAAAGCAGTTGGTTTTATCTATATGAGCTGCCAAATGCTTATAGCGAAAACATAAGGTTAGCTAAAACCATCTCTTCTGCTTGCACATCTCTTCTGCATAACCTTGCAAATCTTTAGTGAAGAATGTAGTCAGAGCTGATTGCATCAAGCTTGAGGTTGTGGGTTTTTTTTTTTGTCCTCGCCCATCTGGTGATGAAGAGTCTTGTGGCTTCCATCACATGACTCCAGCACTGTTAACCCAGGCATTGTCTGAGATTCAACGGGTTTTATTGAACTTGATTGCGGGTTTTTTAGCATCTGATTAAATTTTGACTCCACATGGATTCATTGTTACAGAAAGCTGTGGATCTGCGTGCTAATGCTTTAGGGGTGGGGGAAAAAAAAGGCAAATCAGCTAAAGCCCAGTTCAGAATTGTTAGCCGACCACATTTCATACATCACATGGCTTGGCTTGCAACAGACTTCAGGACTGAAGTTGGACTTTCTCAGAAAATTGCTCAGACTGCAGCATTCTCACAGGAGGTGTGCATTTCAGCCAGCCTCTGGCGCTGCTGGTGAATTCAAATTGCCTTTACCTGAATTATTTGCTTTTAGGCAGGAAGTACAAAAATTGTCTGTTGGGTCTGTCAGCGCTTTGCTGATGCTTTTGAATATGTATATGTAGTTGCTGTATTACAAAAGGGTAAATGCCAAATGGAATTTTTGGGTGCCTGAGTGTTGTCTTCTGTATAATCAAGAAGATACTCGAATGCTGTTGCTGTACGTGCTGTACCTTCGATTGCTGAAGGAATATAGAATTTTAATGCCTTTCATATCTTTGCTATTAGGTATCGAATGAACCTGGCAACCGCTACAACATCCAGCTGATTAATGCACTGGTGCTCTACGTAGGTACTCAAGCTATCGCGCACATTCACAACAAAGGCAGCACACCCTCTATGAGCACCATTACCCACTCGGCTCACATGGACATCTTCCAGAATTTGGCAGTAGACCTGGACACTGAAGGTGAGCTGGAAACCCTTATAGTTCATGCGATGTCAAACTTAGCAGCAGATCATCTGTTTGAGCTAGGTGAAATACAGAAGATAATTTCATGTAGCTGCTAGTGAATTCACAGTAAGTAACACTACATTAGAATATTAAACTCTGAATGCAGGAGCAATATTAAAACCAAATGTTCAGGGTATTCAAAGGAATGAGAAATAAGTTGACTGAAGAGGAATTGAATTCTTACTGCCCCATCAGCTTGGGTTGATAAGGCTTTTTCGTATCTTCAGTTATTTTTGTTTCTTGTACCTTCATAAGGCAGGCTCCCAAACCTTAATCTTAAGCAATACCAGTTGTTTCTTCATTCCTGTGTGTGTAAGGGAGACCATAGGTACTCACTGTTCCTCTTCTGCAGGCCGGTACCTTTTCTTGAACGCAATTGCCAATCAGCTGCGATACCCCAACAGTCACACCCACTACTTCAGTTGCACCATGCTGTACCTGTTTGCGGAGGCCAACACTGAGGCTATCCAGGAGCAGATCACTAGGTGAGAGGGAAGGCATTTAACTTGGCAGTGTTCAGCTTTTCTCTTTCCTTCCTTGTGTATTTTGGATCATCGAGCTCTGTTTTTACTTCTGGATTTCAGGGTTCTCTTGGAACGACTGATTGTAAATAGGCCTCATCCCTGGGGTCTCCTTATTACTTTCATTGAGCTGATAAAAAACCCAGCGTTTAAGTTCTGGAACCATGAGTTTGTTCACTGCGCTCCAGAAATTGAGAAGTGAGTATAACTTAATCACAAAATCACTAAAACAATGTCTCTGAAGCAGGGGCTGAGTTGCACCTTGAGTTTTTGGCGCTTGGTAGAGGAAGCACCATTGGCTGCCATACATGCACCTAATGCCGCTTTGCTCCTGTCTTCAGGTTGTTCCAGTCAGTCGCACAGTGCTGCATGGGGCAGAAGCAGGCCCAGCAAGTAATGGAAGGAACTGGTGCCAGTTAAATGAGCTGCATTTTGCATTGTAAGCGTGCCAGCCTGGAGGTCCCCGTCCCATCGACTGACAGAAGACTCTGTAAGGCTCCTCCTGACCTTCCCAGCCCCCTTGATTGGGTAGATGCAACAGACCCTGGGTGAAAGTCTATGTGGGCACGTTCCAAAGTTTGAAACAAATTTTTTTTTTGACTTTTGGCCAAAATTCAGAAGATGCTGTGAATATCATTTTGAACTTGTGTAAATACAAGGAACAGAAATGTTTGTCTGGACTTTTGGGTTTGTGCAAATTGTCTAAAAGGCAGGTTGGGTCACTGGTGTCTGTCCAGCTTGTAATAAAGGGGCAGCTGCTGATGCCAAGCACTTGTCTGGGGCAGACCTCCTTGTCCTGACATTCCCAGGCTCCCAAAGAATATTGAAAAGCCAGTTATAATACTATAAGTTATTTTTCTTTAGGTGGATGGGGGACCTTTAAATCACTAAGTTGTTTTACAAAAAAAAAAGTGGATGTGTTTGGAATATGGGAATACTATGGAGTATGGGAGGGGTGAGGGAGGGGTTAAGGTTCAGTGTTGCTTTTCCCCCCCACCCTCATCAAATGCTGACAGACAGCGAGTGGAGCGGCAGTCAGAGAATGCCTCTTTTTCTGTTAGACAAGACACACCTCAGGCCCTTTGGGAGAGGGTCAGCTGGTTTTAGTAAAGAAACCAGAGACCAGGCCTATAGCTTTTTTTTTTTTTCCAGACACTTGTAAATTTTGGAAGGTGAGGGGGTTAAATCTTAGACCTTTTCCCACCCCACCCCCACCTTGTGACCACACAGTATAAGTTTGTAAAAAAAAGAAAAAAAAGAAAAAAAACCACAAACAAAATGAAAAACCCAAAGGACCAATACAGCCCATTTTGTAAGGATTTTGAATGTTTTGTAAAGTATTGGTCCATGTGTTGTATTTTGTAGCCTTTCTAGTTCTCGGGCTTTAGTTCTCCCACTTCTTGTATGTATGCATACTGTAGTTACACATTAAAGTCATGACATGCAGCACGTCCCACTGTGCTTATTCTCTCCAGTTCCATTCTGCCTGGCCAGTTGATGTCTTTCAAAGTCCGTTCCACTCATCCAAACCTGCAGTTTTCCAGTGCGTTTTGGGCACTGCCTATTGAAAGCAACTGGGCTCGTTTTCTAGCCTGAGGTCAGAGGGGAGAATTATTACAATTAAATAGGGCCTCGCTTTGAAGTGCAAAAGGAAAGGATGGTTGCGTGGAGATAGAAATATCCCAGTTGCAAGTTCATGAGCAGAGTTTGTTTCTGACAAAGTTGTGCTAGAAAGGAGACTGCAGAGGAGGGATACAGAGGATAGACAGCACATCAGCTTTGTTTCTAATGACTTGCACCCTGCTACTATATTCCCTCCAGCAAGGATCTGGGCGAGGTTGCTAGGTAGCTGTAATAAGGATAAGTGGCTTCAGCGTTGCTAATGCTGCAAAAATCCTTTAGTCTGTGCCTTGCAACCTAGCACGATCCTAGGAAACGGAGCTTCACTGCTTTCTTTTTGGGTAACATTACTAGTTCGTTAAAGCTAGTTGACTGCTACTGTATGGGTGGAGAAGTCAGGATTTCCTGCTCAGGTTTAAGGGCTTGTGTACCTGGCTGTGCTCTTGCTGCAGAGCAAAAACTAGCTCTGAGGGACCACTGAGCCAGCTGTGCCAGTGGAGTGCAGCTCAGAGGGAATTCTCTGTGACCTGTTTCTAGGCAGCGTTTTTCCATCACCTGTGTGTCAAGGAGCAGTCTCTTGCCAGTTCCAACAATTCCCTGGCATTTCTTTGGCAGGGCGGCAGTTGTGCTGAAACTGAGCCTTTTGAAGTTGGAATTTTTTGGTTCTGGTGTTGCAGCTCCAGCTTATTTTTCTTCCTGTATTGGGTTAGGACACAGAGAATTACCAGCAACCAGTTTTTCTTTATCTAGTTGAGATGCCATGGGATTTTTTTTTTCCTGTCATTTAACTCTAGCAAACCATATGCAGAGCTTATTGACTTGTCCTAATGACTCACAGGTCTCTCATGTTCTGTACTAATGCTGCTGTACATGGCTGGTTCCCTTTTTAGGCTTTAAGAACTGTTAGGCTGGTGTGAAGAGGGGGTGGAAGGTGGATGGGACTCAGGCAAGATGCCAGTACCACAAGTTGAGCTGGTAGGATGGAGGCCACTGCATTTCATAGCCTCTCTTGGCAGGTAAGGAACCTGCAGCTGGTATGGTCAAGGTAAACAGTGCTGGTGTCAGCTCCCCAAGGATTACCAGCATCCTTGCTGGCAGAGGCTCTGGGTATAATGCTTTTCATGTATAAGAACTGAAAACTAACCTTTTGAACCACTGTGTGTCTAGTTTGAAATCTAGTCTGCTGTAGGGAGAGCAGCACCAAGGTGGCAGACTGGGCTCTAAACAGCCACTGCATTACACTGCTGTAAAAGGGGAATTAAAAGAAGCTACCGTAGGTACTGTTAAACCACCCTGGCCCCCAGCAGCGCAGGCAGGGCTGTAGCTGGCCTTTATCTATGAGAGTACAGTCTGGGTTTTGCTTGTTTTCAGTACTTCTTAACTGCAGCAGCAGCAGCAAAGATCTTCCTCCTCTTAAATAGGGCTTAGCACCCTGTTGAAGTAAACAGTGTCGGCTGGGTAAGAAACATCATCTTTATTAAACATAGCTTGGCCTGCAAACCTCCAGTGTTTTGTCATGCAAAAACTGCTGAGGGAAAAATATTAATATAGTTAAACATGATGCAGAGCAATGCCTGAATTCAGGGAAGAACTGTATCAACTGGAGGGTGCATATCAAATGCTTAGCCTACAGCAGCTGCAGAACTGTGACAGTGGTCCTTTTGAGTAGTCTCAAGCCCATACAGAAATGCCTTTTAGAGAGGTAAAAGGAAATACCTTGCTATACCGAGTCTGCATGAAAACCAGATAGAAAGGCTTGTACTCTTTAAAATGCTCAGTATTAAAGTATAAGGTGAAGAGTTTAGTGTTGTCAGCATCTGCACCTGCCACATGTTTGCTCTGAAGCTCTGTAAGGTGAGAGCTACCAGCTGGATTTCTGTCCCCTTCATCTGGACAAGGAGCAATTCTTGCCTTAAATTTCCGATGCTAAATGAGGGAAATAACTTGCTGTTCGGACAGCATATGTCTGCCTTCCTAAAACAGCCATTAGGAGGTCTGAGTTTTCTTAAGTCCTCCAGAAGAAGGTGGTAGTTGTGCTCCAGAGCTCTCATTGTAAGATAGGGCCACCCAAAACCACTTCTGTGCTGTGGAAGATACTTTGTTTATGTAGAGGTAGCTAAAAAGCCGTATGCTGTATGAGCCCATATTCAATCTTGCCATCTGTTCTCGCTGTTTTAGAAGGGATGGCCAAGGGCTGACCTTCCCTTCCTGAGCACAGTTCCAGACAGTTCATTTCCAGGGACAGCAAAGGTTTCTACTGTAGCAGCTCTAGCAGCTGATGCAAGATCCTTTTCTGTCCATAGCGCACATGCAAAGCTTGCTGCTCCCTTCGACTCAGTTTCTTATAAGCCTCCTTGTTATTTAGCAAGTCCTGCTCTGCTTTCAAGTCTGACCCATAGGCCTCCAGGGTCAGCAGGATGCTGTCATAAAGGAGCTTCTTGCAAGGGGTTTTAAGTCTGGAGAGAGCCTCGTTCGAAAGGGTAGAGTTTTCCTCTTCCTCACTGTCGTCTTCCCAGCCATCTTGTGCCTTATACTCCTTGAATTCTTCTTCTGACATGCACAGCACCTGTAATGACCCAGGCAGAGGGATAAGTCACTGGCAGGGTGAGTACATCAGGCTTTCTTTTCTGCACCACTGTGGTGTTGGAGCCACGTGGAGCAGGTGAATTATCCCTCAGCTGCACTAAAGGCGAGAGAGTAAAACTGGCTTGGATACCTCATCACAAGTAACTTGTGAGTTAGAAGAACCTTCAAACCGCAGACCTGGGTGTTGGTAATGATCTTAAAGGACATCTCTGTAGCTGCTGCCTACAAAGGTGCAACAGCTCTCTAGAACAGCAGGACCCATGGAGCCATTCAAGACTGGTATGTAAGTACATGTGGGTGGCTAGTTCAGGAAAGGAAGATGGTTAACAATACCTGAAGCCTGGGAGCTGGGCAACCACCTCCCCTACTGCTTTTCACGTGGGAGTGTTGGTACCAAAATGCCTTTACATGCTTGTCCCCCTTCACTTGAACCACTTTTCAGGCCGGTTTACACTGCTGCGGTATGCTTAGTCTGTGCTCTTCCTTGTGCAGCTCTTGCAGTGCTTACCTTCAGGGTCACGGACAGCTCTTCCTCTGTCAGCACCTCATCCCAGCTGAGCACAAAGGCACCTTCCTCTCCCACCATCTCCAGCTGACACAAGAAGTCCCACTGCTCTGAGACCAGCTGCTGCTGGGCTTCACTTTCGGCACCTGTTTGGGAGGCAGCAGAGCTACAAACCCAGCTTGGGCTGCAGTGGAAGGGAGGTGGTGGTGAATGGAGAAGGGGAAAGGGGAGGCAGAAAACCAAGGCATGGCCCCAGCACCTGAAATGCTGTGGACCAGGCTTATTTTTCATCTCATCCTTCATCCCTCTTTCATTACATCACTATTTAACAGAGATCCCTGCCTCATCTTTTCCCAAAGTGGCTACGGGTGCCACTCACGCTGCAGTGCTGCCTTGCGTACTGTCACCATCTGGATATCGGCTGTGTCGTTGCTGTTGCCAGGGTACGGCTCCGTGAAACCGTACATGTGTAGGAGCTGCCAGTTGGCCATCTGCCCGTAGGTGTTGAAGATCTCTTGTCCTTTGCCGACAGGCTGTGTTGTAACCATTTGTAACCATTTCTGCAAGCAGGGAGAGAAGAGGCTCTCAGAGCTGCAGTGATCCTACCGCTCAGAAACAAGGTGTTTCAGAGAGGTTCGGAAGACACTAAGCTCTTCCTAGCTAAAGCCAAGAGGGGAGTATGGTGAGCAAAACAGCTTTGTATTAACGAGACTTGCTGCCCTGGCAGGTGAGCAGCACTGCTCGGGGTTCAGAGAGCCAGCCTCGCTGTGCCACCGCTCCCAAAGGCCTTGCAGCGAAGAGGAACCAGAGCGTGACGATGCCTGGCAACAGTGTCTTTGCACTCACCGGAGAGTATTCCAGGTTGGCATTGTGGTTGGCCACGTGATTCAAAATATCTGCTACAGGCACCATCATTGGAGGATTGGGCCCCTTCTCATCTTCATCTTCCTCCTCCAAGGGTTCCTGAAAGCTAAGACAAGGGAAATGAAAACAATCCAGTTGTGACGCTCACCCTGGCTACCTTATACTTACATTCTTGTGCAACTGCAACCTTTTGAGTAACACAGCCTAATACTCTTTCCTTTGATCTTACTCCTTGTCGGAGCAAAGCCCTCACTTCTCACCTGTAGGCCATGACAAATGCCACCAGCTGCTTGTACAACTCCAGCGTGTGCAGCTTGGGGTCAAAGATGTTGGGGTGGGACTCCATGAAAGGCAGGATGATGGAGCTGTACTCCAGGTGGATGTTAGCCAGGTCCTTCTCCACAGCTTCTGGGATGCCTGTACCCTGCAGGAGCCTTGTTCGCTCTTCTTCAGGCCTGTTGCAAGAAAACCAGCAGGTTTATCTCCATGTGCCCCAGGGAGAAGGGTCTATAAACTCCTCCTTCCTTCAAAATCTCAGCTTCCTCATGCTTTCCAGATTCCTGTTTTCTGGTTATGCCTGTAGCTAGCTCCAACCCCAGGTAGTGCCTGAAGGGGTCCCTCAGGCTACAGCCATGGACCGCGCAGGGCAGGAACAGAGGGATGGGGTCACCCAGAAGGACCACATCCTTCCCCAAGACTCCTGGTCTGCAGACCCCAGACTGTGCCTGCATTCTGCTGCCAAACTGGGCCACCCTGCAGCCTGCTTGGTTTCACCTTACCAGAACATGGGGTGATCCAGGCTCTTGAAGTCCTGCCAGAGGGAGAAATAAGGCTGCCAGTGGGAGTTGCTGGCTGTGTACTCGTATAGCAGAGCCAGCAGGAGAGGCACCCAGCCCGACTGGCTCTGCAGGGACTCCTGGGCTAAAAAACCAGAGACAATGGAGAAAACGTAAGTTGATCTGAGGTTTTAGTCTTCTGCTTCAAGACCCAAAGCCTGATACCACAAGCCTCATCAACTGTCCTCAGCCTGGGGTGGGGAGTTCTGCTTTTAATCTGCTTTGTTTTGAAGCAGAACCAGAAGCTGCGGCTCTGGAGCTATGGATGAGCTGCTCCAGGCCATGCGCTGCCCCCACCCTGCCTTGCCATGCTCAGCCCGAGGCTCTGGGTGCCTTCAGCAAGAAAGGAACCGGTCTTTTTCCTAGGAGTGTCTCCGCCGGGCCTCAAGGAAGGCCCTGCTGTAGGGGTGGCTGTCCCTTAAAAGTGCAGTAGTGGGCTTTTCTCACTGCCCAGCACGGCTCCAGGCTCCCTTAGGAAAGTGATGGGGTGCCCAACCACCCCCTTTCCAACCTGGTGCCAACTCCAGCATCCTCTGCAAAGCAGGAACCTTCCCTAGGCTTTCTCCCGGACCCATTTTATTCCTTTAAAATGGTGCTGAGGCAGGCAGAGCAGGGTAAAACAGACTCCGCACTCACCTTCCTGGAGGAGAGCCTGGATGGAGCTGGTGTGCTGGGACAGCAGCACGGGGCGAGGGATGGTGACGAGGACCTCTCCCACCTCCAGCTCCTCGGTGGCCAACATGCCATACCCCGCTACCGTGCCCTCCCTGCTCAGGCGGACCTTGGGCGAGAGGTGAGCGGTGCGCTGTGAGGGGAGCCCGGGGGGGCCCTCGG
>NW_009593303.1:0-17821 GCF_000690535.1 Cariama cristata
ATTTAATATTAATAATATTTAAATGAATTTCTAGGGCAAATGTTTCCTCTTTTGCTCTGGTTTCTCAGTAAGGACAGTTCACTCCTAAGTTCACTCATTCTCCGCTCTGGGATGCTATCTCATGTATTACAATCCCATTCCTGTTCTATTAATCATGAGAAGTACTGACAATCAATTGGACTCTTGTAGAAATGTGTGAAATACGTGATTGCTACAAAGAGGTTTGAAAACAAAAGCCTGTGGGAAGCAGGATGAAGAAGCAGACCCGTTCTGGACATCAATCCAAACCCTAAAGCTCTCACAGCTGGATGTGAGGATGATCGTTCTCCTAGAAACACTGCTGTAGAGACTTCAGATGTTTGAAAGGCTCTTGGCCAGGGGGCTATGGGTTGTGTTTGGCATCCTTGGCTGGATCCCCTGGCCTCTCCCAGCTGCTCTCGGCCCCTGGCAGTTGTCGTTCAGGCGTCGGGGACCCAGGCGCAACTGGTTTCTCTCTTGGGTATTTTTCAGGCGTGGGCAGCCTGCCACGGAAGGGAGCTGTGTGATCTAGAGAGGCTGAACGCAGCTGGATGAACGAACAGGTTTTAAACCTTGTTCTCAGCAATGCATTCACGTCCTGCTTATCCAAACGTTTCTAAGGGACTCTAATTACATGAGTTACAAACTTATTTTGTCTGGCTGATATGAAAAAGATGAAGCTTTGAATACTGGAGTCAAAGTCAATATTGACTTGTCTTGTTCTCTCTTCCAAGAGCTAGCACGCTTTGGCTTCAGCCCTTGACCTAAATGTCCTTCAGAAGTCTTGCAGAAATCATAAATGGAAAGGGACATACTGAAACCTGCTATTCTGGATGTTGAAAAAGTAGGTAGGAGGGAAAATAATATTGATACCATCTTCAGAAAGCCTTAAAAAGCAGTAAAGAGGATGCGTACACACACCTTAGCTTTTCACCACTGGAATGTTTGAAAAGATGGGAACCAAAAGCCACGCTGTATTTGTTAGCTTTACATTCTGTAGTTATTTAGTTTGTATTTCCAAAAATAATGATTGAAATAGAAATTATATTGCTAGCAGTAATGGTAATATTATTGCAGCGTAATATATGCCATGTGGTATGTCCTTGCACTGGGATTAGTAGGATTGAAGATCACAGGTTGATGGAAAGAGCCAGCACATTTACAGCAAGTTTTGCGAGCGGAAGACCCTACACCCTGATAACAGGGCAAAGTTAATGCGGTTGTGGCTCAGTGCCTGTGCTGTTCCTTTTCCTGTTAGCACGACATGAAGAACTTTTAAGAATCTCAAAATGAGGAAATGCAGACAATAGGCAGCAGACCTGCCTGAACTTCGTGGAAGCAGAACGAAGCAAAACTCTGAGGCCAAAGCATCTCACCGTAGGAGCCAGAGGGTATAAAAGACCTGTCCAAAACTAGTTTGTCCTCCTAAATGAAGAACAACCTAGGAATTGTTATGAGGACTTGGCAGCTGTCGTCCTTTCACCCTCTATGCTGTACGTAGGGGATCCTGGCCGGATCACTTGGATATACTTGGTTCTTGTGGGTATGAGCTGTCAGAACCAGCTTATTTAAATATTTTGTAAAATAAAATCACCCTCCCCTTCTGCAGGATCTCACATTTAGTTTTGTTGCACTAACTGCTTGCACCCTTTACTTTGCGAATGACCCTCCGGTGGGTATTGTGATTCAAATAGGTTGAGAAAAAAGGGAGCCTATAAAGGGTGATGCTGGGGTTGCTGTTCTGGGAGGTGTTTGAGGCTATACCTGGGTATCTGTTGGTTATGCTCCAGGAATAAATAAAACCATGCTTTGTTCCAGGTGGTCTGGAGGAGAGGAAAAGAAGTGCTTGATTTAAAATACTTTAGCATAGTCTTCAAATCTGAATTTGAGCCACACATGAAATGAAGAGGATTCATGGCTGTACGTGCAAATAGTTTTCATCAGTAAATATGAAAATAGCAAGTAGTCCTGTAGTTCTAGGAGGAAGGTCTCTCTAGATGCAAGTATTTAACCAGAGTGAAAATCCAGAGTATTAAAACCACCAGTGCTTTGATTGCAGCCTGAGAATCTGTTTTTTAATTCTAGCAGTCTATTTGGCAGAGTTTTCCTATTGCAGCCTGGCAGAACATGGTGCTTGCTTTTATTTCACTGCCAGCCCCAAATGTTTAAACTGGAGGAGGTCCTCAGTATTGATCTGTTTCAGGTTACCTGATGTGCCTGGTAACCTCTAATCCATCAAATTACAGAAGAAAAATGATACTGCTTTGTTCAAGGAATGAGCTGGGAGCTTGCACAGCATTTGCTAGTGAGTGCTACAATGAAAGCTTGAATCTGGATGCTTTCCGTCTATGCCATAGGACGGCTGCCTTCGCTTGCTCTGTCTTCTTGTATAATATTGCTCAAGGAAGTACAGGTAGAACAGCATTTAATCTTTAATTTTTCAAAGCAGAATTACTTGGCAGAAGTGTACAGTCACCTCGGTAGGTCTGCTCTTTAACCTGCCTGCTGTGTTGAGCATGCGTTGGAGATGAAAACACAGCTGCCACACTGTGTGTTGCGAGCACTGATAGCTGTTGTTTGGAGAAGTTTTGGTAAATTCGTGTGTTACTGGTGACCTGGCATTATAGTGTGCAGTGTGGATGAGGTGGTGCTCTAAATAGCTAGCTTAGAAAAGGGTCTGTAGTGTTGGTTGTAAACATTTGGATGGCCATCATGAGCTTGTGATTGAACTGCCGTCGTCTTAATAAATGGTGGGTTTTGTGTTTGAAGCAAACTTCATTTAGCAGTGTGAATCTGTAAGCTTTTCTGTGCCATTATTTCCTAATTTTCAAATATTTAAAGAAGTTTGAGGCTTGATGTGTTGATAAAAAATACGATGCACATGTAAAGTGTTTTTTCCAAATACATCTTTGTTGGAAAAACCCAAAATGTTTGCTTGTCTGTGAGATTTAGAAACATTGACAACTTTTATTGGATAAACTTATTTTCTGAAGGTTAGGAAGTGAGCATTTCTTCTGACCTTGAATCTCATCTGCATGTGGAAACCCTGGACTAAAGACCAGTCATCCTTTTTAACTGGGGTCACCTGTGTGAGATGATGTTGAGTGGGTACCTCTTGTTGGAGGCTGGTACCGCGTGAATACCTTGCATCAATTCCCCTGAGTGCTCAGGAAGGTTTGTTTTACTGGGGAAAAAACTGCCCGAAGTAACCTCCTCCCTGCTGCACCAAACTGTGAGCTTCCAGATGCCAGAGCATCCCCTGGCAGCTTTTCCTTTGCTTTTTGCCTGCTTTAATGTGAGCTGGACAAAAGGAAAAGATAAAACCAGGGATTTGCTTTTTCTATGGAGAAAGCCATGTGCTATAAGCAAAATACAGATTCTTGGGAGTCAGATGTGATGCCGAGATTTGAGTGAAACCTTTCACATTGACCTTCAATTACTGTTTTTGTCTTTGAGGATCGTTCCCTGTGTATTCTGAATGGAATAGACAGTTCTCCCTAATTTCTGTTGCCTTTGTCTTATGTGCTTTCCTTTTTGTGAACGGCAATGTCTTTAAATGGCCAAATGAGCAACCAATAAAATGGTTTCATGAAACAAGCAAGCAGTACATGGAAAACAAATCATAAAAGCTTTGTCTGCTGTGTTGTTAGGATCTTTCTGTAATTCAGTGACTTGGAATGGGACAAGCAGCGTGTCAAAACATTGTAATTGCGCTCCAATTTCAGACGAGTCTTTAGTGATCCTTTAAGGCTGAAAGAATAAATAGGCAAAACTTAAAAACTGACACCTTCGTCTTGGAGTCTGCTGATCTCACTGCGCAAGATCATATTTTTTGCACCCTTAACGAGCAACAGAGCGTGGCAGAATTTAGAAATGAGGCATCCTGAAGCTGGAAGGTCATTGCGGTTGCAGCTCCAAGGCAGTAACCCATGGGGAAGGGGTATGTGTTTGCAAGAGGAGTATGTTTATTTAGTCCTGCTCCTGCCATTTCTGCTAGCTACAGCCAAGTAGCTTTCCAGTAGCTGTGGTGGCAAAAGAGCTTGATGTGTTTCCATTTCCAGAGTTGCCTTTTTAAGCATGAGGTTAGCAGTTTTACTTCACTTAGCTTCTTTGCTCCCAAAGGATCTAGGAATCATTTTTTTCTGCCACAGGTTGTTTTGACTACTGCTCAGCCTCGTATGTGGCCCTGGTGAGGGATGATATGGGGGTCATGCTTCTTTTCCTTTCTGCTTACAGGTTTCTGAGCAGATGATGGGACAGCCCAGACCCTGGGCCTCTTCCTTCCAAGGCTGGTTGGGAAAGGGAGGCAGCGGTTGTGGATTTGCCACCTCGGGAGAACAGCACTGCATTGTTTTTCTGGGAACTGATAACAAGGCATGGTAGTGATTAGGGAAAATTCCCTTAAAAAGAAAAATTAAGTTCTACAGAACCTGATGGCATAGGCAGACTTCGCTCTTTGCTAAAGGCTTCTCATTGATTAATAGGTTTATTTGGTTTTTCTCTAGCAGCGTGGTCATGATAAGAAAAAGAGTGGTTTCAGACAGGCTCTCCAAACAACTTCATATTCAACTCTTTCATTGTTTGTTTTTATTTTTAAGAAATGAATTCGGCTAATTAGACCTTTTTTCCCCTCGTGTTTAAAGAAAAAAAGCCGGTTGGCAAGCTTACTAGCTCGAATAGCAGGTACTCCCCTCTTGTTTAACCTAGCCAGTGAGATGATGCCAGCTTTTTTTTTTCCTGCAGTCCTGAAAGGGAGAATAATGGAATGGAAAGAAAACGCCATTGTTCTTTGAAACTTGTCTTTGTGCTAATCTGTTTGAAGTGCCTCTCACCTTATGTTTGTGCTGCCTGTGATTCAGTGCAGCCACTGGTACTTCACAGTTTAATTTTCTTCTTCTATAACTTTATTATAGCGCTATTGAAAAGCAGTAGAGAAATCCAGTAGACTTGAGCATAGCTGTTGACACGTGCTGTGGTTCTGGGCATGCTGGTAGCATTTAATCTGCTCTATAACTTCAAGTAATCTGCTGATGCCAAGGTGTTTTTGTGGTGGTTTTTTTTTTCTCCAGGCCTTCCATAGATTTCTGTAGCTGTCAAGGCCCCAGAGTTGGAATTTAATAAACTTTTAAGCATGTATTAGTCAGAATAGGAACAGTATTTATGGACCAGCAGATGCAATTCAGCTTCGTCCTCCCCGTAAAAGGGACATTTTGAATGGGAGTCCTCTTGGACACCATTCAGAACCATTATGCTTTCTCCTCCTAAATAAAGGGTTTCTTTAAGTTTTCTTCATGAACATCTCTATTTTCTCCTCCTTCTCGCCCCAGACCTATTCTGTATTCAGAGTTTTTGGAGAGGTTGGAAACAAATGTCTCATGCATTGGCTGCTGTGCTGTGTCACATCAGGAAACTTGGGAACAGATATTCATGCCACCTTTTTGCTTACTCTCCTGTTCTAATAATACCTCTTGCAGGAGAGGTATTCAATTAGGAATCCACTTTAATTAACAAAGTCAATCTGGGCCATCCAAGCAGCTCCCTCTGAAGTCCCTCAATGAATCACTTGAAAAGGGTGAATTTAACAGGGTGTTATCAGGGCAGTGCATAGCCAGCAAGCAAGTTTCTATCAAATAGCTTAGGCCTAAATTAGATCTTTCCTTAACTATGTCCCCATAGCGATGTTTCAACTTCATTCTGTTTGTGGAGCTTCTTATCTAGAGAAGTTTTATTATTCCAATTTCTGTCCTCAGAACTGAGGAAAAGGAGTCTCCTTGTGAATGCACCTTCCCATCCTTCCTTCCAGCTTTGCTTTGGAGTCTTAAACTGGGAAAGCAAGTGCTTTGCAAGTGATATTCATCCACTTTAAAGCCATTTTCTTTAACTACCTCTACGACCTCTTTCCCACAGATCTGTCTTGACTCAGTACATCGTGCTGCTGTTTTCCGTGTCTGACATCAAAGAATTCATAGCGGGGCCCAGTGACTTGCAGGTTGTCGCAGTGATGGTACCTCACTGTGCTTCGCTTAGTGTTGGGCACTTCTTTGATCTGTGGCAGGTTCAGCTCTTGGGGAGATGGGCTTTGCTAACTAGAGGAGGAAGTTAGCAAACCCTTGAGTGTTTCCACCTTCCTGCACTGTCTAGAGTTTGCCCTGGTGTAATAAGCTCGTTGTACACTGCTAATGCTGGAGCAAAAAGAGATCCAAAACTTGCATGAAGAATTTCAGTAGGAGATGTGAATCATCTGATAAAACATAATTAAATGGAAATGCAGCTCTTTATTGGAGGTGCAAATCTGCTGAAGAAACTCATCTGAATTAACTCTTAAATAGATTCAGATTTTGCAGGACTCATCTCTAAAAAGACATAACTAGAGGAGTCTTTTTCTAAGACTTTCTTCTAGAGTGAATTAAGGTCAATTCTGAATAGAAGAGTTTGATGACAGTTTAACTCAGTTTAACATTGTTCTGTTCACTGATACGTTTGCAAGCGTGCTTGCATAGGTGACTCAGAGGATGTGTTGGGTAATTTTTTTTCGTGTTTTATGGTAGATATGTCATCTTCTCTGGGCCTCTGCGAGCAGGAGGATCTAGTCCATTGAGACGAAGCGGTTAGTGAAGAGCGAAGGTGAAAAACAGCAGGCTGAAAATGTGAGGCCTTTAGAGAGAAGTCAGTCCTTACGTGTGGAGCACGTTGTTGAGCAAACGCAGCTGGGGTCTGCTTGAATAGAGCGGAAAATCTGTTATTCTCAAGCAGGGTGAAATGAAATTGCTTGTGTTTGTAGCTACAGGGGTTTGACCGTGAGCTTTTGGAAACCTTACCGTGGTTGGCATTTCCAACTCTTCTTTCCCTGGGGGTCACTGCTGCGTAGCAGGCACAGCAGGAGGAAGCATTTTGGCCACTCTCATCCACAGTTTTGTGTTCAACTTAATGCTAAGGACGGTGGATTTCCCCTGAGCAGCTGAGTTGTGAATGCATGACCAAGGAGAGGCATCATTTCTCCTGCTAACTCTGCCGTGAGGATCCCTAACTTCTGACAAAGGACAGGCACTGCATGAGTATTTCATTGAAAATTTGTTCCTGTAGTGCACAGAGCGCTTTGAGTTGTTGGCGAGAGTGGTGGGAGCGGGCAGGGAACTAGCAGCAGATGTTTGCAGCAGGAACGGCTGCATGGGAAGGGTGGTCCTTTCGGACCATCTCGGTTGGGTACTTGCAAGTACCTGTTTGACTTCAGCTCCGGCTTCTGATGCCCTTTCTTTGTCTTGAAAGTATCTTGAAAAAAATTGTCTTTTAAAGATAGGATATGGGTTTCTAGGTAAATGGGAAGAGGTGAAGCCAGCTGGGCTGTGTATGGGCTTAATGTACCCATCTTGCTATCTCGGGGACCTGCATGCATCAAACATTGATCCTTTTCTATTGAAATGTAACTGTCTGGGGCTTTATGGCAAAGTCAGGTGTCTTGCCTTTTCAATTTTGAGGGGTGGATGGCAGAGAAGGCCTCCTTGGTTTTGTTTTTTAATTTATTTTCTTTGAATTATGCCTCTTACACTTTAGTCTGTTGGCTTTATGTAAAACTCAGCTTTATTCTCCTCTCTTCCCTCTGGCAGATTCTCGTGGCAAGTGTTATAACTGGAGGGCAGTAGGATCTACAGTTAATGTAATATTTGAACTCCTAATTCCCTAACACCTTTTAAATTCAATGGGTGATTGAATTAAATCCTCACTCCCCTGCAAAATACGTGCGTCAGTGCTCCCAGTCTTTGCTGGAATTAAGCTCCCATTTCAGTTCTTTCAGGTCTTCTTTCTGGAGACCTTGAGGGCAAACACAGAAGAAAGAAGCAGGATGAGCTCCCTTTGGCCAAGCGCAGACACTTGAGCCCTTCACTAGGATGTCCTCCATAGGCTGCAGAGAGGCATGGGCACTTCTCAAGCACAGTTTTGTCTGCAGATATTCAAGATCAGGTGAATTGCCTTCTCAAAGCATCTCCAACTATAAGAGTCTGAATGATTACCGTGATTGTAAATACCTTTATTGTCAATGTGTTCACTTAAAAATGCATCCATCTCTTTGGATGGTTTCAGAGTTTAAAAGAAAAAAAGCCCAAAGGGATGGATGTTTCTCTGTCCCTTTGTGAATCACCTCTAAAGCATGTAATATTTGTTTAAGAGTTTAGTCCAACACTGAGGCCAGTACCTTCCTGACTGCCGCTATTAGTACATGTTATATCCACCCCTCCTGTGTGCTAATGTTCGTGCCGATGGCACTGCGCTGTCTCAATAGCCAGGCCAAAGACTACAGATTTTTCCATTAATTCCTTAACTTTCTTCCCCTCTCTTTCAGCCAGTGCTTATTAGTTTTCTAAGTGGGGATTGCTGCGAGGCACAATTGTTACTGGAAACAACTCAAATCTGTCAAAACTGAGCCACAAGGAGTTTGTCTGAACCCTGTAGAGCAACTTAATTTTGGACAAGAATTGGAGCTTAAAGCAGTAGCAAACGGGGAACGTGATTAAGCAAAGCTGCCTGTGCTGAGTTAAAATTCATTATTCAGTCTGGACAAACCATTTATTTCACCTTTCCTGTAGGAAAGATGCTTGATGCCTCATTTGTTATTGCTCCACATGTCTGATTCACTGCTGATAATTATAACAGGCTCTAAGAAGAAAACACGATGGTTCCTAATTAGATGCTTCACTGGGTCCTGTTCTACCCTAAAAGTCTGTAAAGGAGCTGTGAGAGCAGGTGGGTGGTGAAGATCGCTGGTTTGTTTGGGTGAGGGGTCTTTGAGGGTCGTCTTTTGGTAGTTTTTTTGATTTGCTCTTTATCGTCAACTGAACCAAAGCAGGCCTGTCTTGAGGTGCAACAAGTAGAGGATGTGCTTGAGGAGTGATGGTTACGCATTGAAGTTGTACATTTTAGGGGACTATTATGTATCCTCCTTTTCAAGATGAAGCTTAGAGTTACTCTCACCAGAACACTATTGTATTGCATAGAAAAAATGATTTTTGAAACCTTCCTAGTTCAGTCAGCTTGAGATGTTCTGCAGCTGTCTCACAACCAGCTCCTTTGTTCAGGGACCTGATCATTTTCTGTTCCTTCATCTTTCTCATTCATTATGTGGTCCTATGTCTTGTTGAAGAAAAACATCCACCTCTGGCACTCTGTTTGACTGTTGCTTTGCATCAAATTTGAGCAAGCTCAGAATTACTTTTTGATCACTTTTCAGCTACAAGTTCAATTGCCGTTGTCCAACAAGAATATTACTGTTTAGGTTTTCCTGGACTGAATTGGTCTTTTTGTCTATTCTAGTTGAGGTCTGAGCTTGAATTGTCCTCCCCACTTTTATTTCCATTGGCTTTTAGGGAAGAGGGTGGGTAGGCAGAGGGCTTCTTTTTGGGAAGGGCTGCGCCTGCCAGTTGTCAAACTCAACCTGTAGGATCTCAAATGGGTTCCCTGCTGCACTCCCTCCCAGTGCAAATACCATTCTCTATGAGCAGATTTTACTTGCTTAATGTTTAGGAATCCCAATGGTTTCTAAGGTGAAAGAGTCTTCTTGAGTTACGAGGTACCAGGAACAAAAGAGAAGAAACAGAGAGAAGGTTTGTGTAGGAGGAAGAACAAATCATTACTTTTCTTCTCTGTTCCCTTTGGGCAGCTTTGAATATAAACATTTTGGAACTGTTTCCTAAGTGAAATCTGCCATGCAGAATGACAGAAGGAGGAATTTGTAAGATATGTCAGAAATAGCTTTTATGGAAGGGTTGCCACATGGAAGGATTGTCGTGCGTCAACCTGCAGGCAGGCCTCCTTAGGTAGGTGTGGTCCAGGGGTTAGAGTGGACATGAATGAGACGGTGACACGCAGAGGTTGTCCCCGTTCCTGCTTGGAGAAGTGGATGTGTCATTACAGAGCTGTTTCCTTCTGGCTGCAGACATGCTTCCCTATGGCTAAACACCAACCGATCTTATTGCAGGACCACCGCAGTGGGTGTAGTCCTGCCCCTCGGGCACACAAGCTCAGCTGCTCTGCTAGCATTTCACTAAAGCTGTTTTACCTTCTCATTTTGCTGTAGGTCATAGATCTCCACCAGCAAGAAGTGGCCATCGTTGCGTGGCAGATAGTGCCAACTTGTATGTATTTGGAGGCTACAATCCTGACTATGATGAGTCCGGTGGGCCAGAGAATGAAGACTACCCGCTTTTCAGGGAACTCTGGCGGTACAACTTTGCTACAGACACCTGGCATCAAATGGGCACTGAAGGCTACATGCCCAGGGAACTAGCCTCCATGTCACGTACGTATGGAAATTCAATTCCTATGCGCCTGCTCCTGAAGCTATTTTAATCTGTGTCCCTGGTGGAATGCAAAACCGGAGGAGAACTGGGAAATTTGGATCCTGCTTCCAGCTCTTCTGCAAGTAGGCCTTGAGTTTGGGTTGGTTTTGTGATTTTTCTTTCCTCTTTCACTCAGGTTGAGGCAGAGGGAAAGAAAAAATTTCAAATGCAAGAAGGTATTTAGCTTGATAGTTGCAAGGCACCTGCACTTTGAGCAGTGAGGTGCTCAGTGCAATCAGACATCTCAAAGCATCCAAAAATAGATCTCTTTGTTCACTAGCCATTTTTAAAAGTAGGCCTTTGGTTACCATGGTTTTAGCTTGCATACTTTCTCTTTTAGAGCATTTCAAAGCCATAAATGCATAGTGTGAATTGTAGGGTATTTGAACAATATTGAACACTCCCTGCCTACTGTCTGCAGAGCAGAGAGCTGTTCTCTTTTACTGTGTCTCACAGCAATAAGTATCTCTGCTCTGTCTCTCTCTCCTAGTTGTATTGCATGGCAACAATCTGCTTGTGTTCGGGGGCACCGGGATCCCCTTTGGGGAGAGCAATGGTAACGACGTCCACGTCTGCAATGTCAAGTACAAAAGATGGGCTCTGCTCAGCTGCCGAGGAAAGAAACCCAATCGAATCTATGGCCAGGTACGAAGGACAGCCGTTGTTCGAGGCACTGTGAGTGTGCCTGCGCACCCTGCCCTGTGTGTCACAGAAAAGGGGCCAGAGCACGGATGTCTCCTCTCCGCTAGTAACCAGAGTTGTTCTCTGTGTACACAAGTGTAAGGAAAGGCAGGTATTATTCATAAAGGATTAGAGCAGTCTTGGTTCTTTGAAATTTCAAAGGAAAGGAGTAGTTTTCTTGTAGTTAGAAAAGCCAGAATTTGTTAACTAAATGCCAGATGCAGTTGAGTGAAAAAGTATGTCTGATTTAAGGAGTGGTTAGTAGTTTGTGGAGTTACTCTGTAGCCTCCTCAGAGCCTTTGAAACCAAAACTATAAATCAAAACAGTGGTTAGTAGGGCTTATTTGTATTAGAATAATAACTTTTAAGACTTTCCATAATGTCATGGATGAACATGGTGTACAAAAAAATAGATTCACTCTCACAGGAGGACTGCCACCTTTTGCTGTGCTTTCCAGTAATACTGCCAATGTACTTGTGGTGCAGACATTTATGACCCAACTTAATTTCTCATTTAAACATGTGCCAGACACTTGGGGGAAGCAAAGTAGTCTTCCCCTTGCCCAGTTCAGCTCGAGCTGGCCTTTGGCAAACAGGCAGTTGGAAGCAGAAGGAGCTTACATCTCTGCTTCCACCTTGGGCTGCGTTGGGGAACAGTGCCTGCGCCACTTTTGCAGTTTCAGTAGGCTGATAGTCCACGTGCTTTTGAATTGTACAGGCCGTCTCTGTTGTTTAGTCTGACGTACCCACTGTGTTTGGGGCTTTCTCTGTTACCCTTAATGCCGCTGGCTATCTGATAGCTGGTTTATACGATTCTCTGTAACAGTATCTGTATAAGGTCACTGTGGAAGAGATTCAGGGTTAACTGTGCTTTGGTTTTAGCTCCTGGGAGCCCCTGCTGCACAGATCTGTCTTGTCTGATGCCTGAAACTCGGCCGCTCCACTTCTAGGTCCTTATCTTGTGACCATGGAGTTACTTTCCATTCCTACAGACACACACGCACACCCTCCCCCCATCTTTTGTGTATTGTCCTTGTTTGCCCTTCGTGTTCCTCCTGAACACGTCATTTTGTAAGTTGTAGGTAGAGCTTTGCAAGCAGTGTCTTACTTTGGGAGGACAGGAGTTCTCTATTTTTCAGACACTGACATCACACGTCCTTTCTGACGGGTTTCTCTCTCTTACATTCCAGGCCATGGCCATCATCAACGGTTGTCTCTACGTGTTTGGAGGAACAACTGGTTACATTTACAGTACCGACCTACATAAGTTAGACCTCAACACCAGAGAGTGGATCCAGCTGAAACCAAACAATATGTCCTGTGACATGCCAGAGGAGAGGTGAGAAGCTGGACAGTCTCAGAGAGCTTTTGCACTGGGGAGTCACAACCTTTACTGGGAGTGAGAAGCTGAGGAAGCGCAGACAGGGCACTCTTAGAGCAATGTTTTTGGCTGTGAACCTTGCACAACCAGTGCTCTAGCAGTCTGGCACGCAGGGGGGTGTAGGGATGCGGTGTGAAGCCTTTGCCAGGACGCTGATCTGGACTGTGTGGTGCCAGAACAGAGCTGGGGAGCTGAGGCAGCTGGCGAGTGCTGAGGAGGGGAAGAGGCTCTGGTTGATCCCTGTCCCTTGTTCTATTCTGTAGCAAGGCATGGAGGAAGGAGGGCTAGGAGATCAATCAGTGACCATCTTAGTGAGAGAAGGGGCTGGAATATTGGTGGCTGTCACAGTGCTCCATAAATCATTGTACTTAGGTTCCGTGGTGCTCTGCTCTCAGAAAATGCCTTTCAAGCTTCTGGGGTGCTGCTTAGATTGTTCACAAAAGCTTCCACATCTTCTGAATGCTCCCCACCTGAGGGACTGATACAGCATAGCCAGGCTTGGGGTGTCTGCTTAAACCACTCAAATTTGCTAGTGTTTTCCAGAAGGCGTTTGTTGTTGCTCACTTGCACTAATTACTTGTGCTGCTAAATGTCCTTTGCGCCTTCAGGTACAGACATGAAATTGCACATGATGGTCAGCGGATTTATATCTTGGGAGGTGGAACTTCCTGGACAGCTTATTCCTTAGATAAGGTAAAGCAATCGGAAACCTTGAGTGCTTGCCTGGGTAGGAGACTTTCTACAGTGAAGTATAACCAGCATGGTCTCTTCATCTGGCTTTGCCTGGAGAGCTTGGTAAAAAAATAGATAACTAGGAGCAGATTGTTGTCCTATTTCTGTAAAACCCGGTGTCGCCACAAACATGTCCTGTTGACTTACAGCTGATGAATCTGTGGTACCCAGTGACCATACCAGTCTGCAAAACAGCTCAATTTCTGTAGACCTGTTATGAAAAATTCTCATTTAAAAACACTTAGGACGTCTTTCTAAATGTTGTAGTTGTGCCAAAACCAGGAAAGTGCAAAAGGAAGGAATTCCTTGACGTTAAATTCAGATATGGTGACTCTTTTCTTGTCTTCTCCCTTAATTGTATGCTTCTTTAATTTCCTTTCTTGCGGTAAACGTTCTTCTCCAATACAATTTGGAGAGGTAAAAGTAAATTCATCTTGAATGACAAAATGATAAATGAGGAGACTTTAAATAGTAATCTGCTTCCAAAAAAGTTGAAACTGTAGCAGTTAACATGACTTTTTATCTCTCTGTTCTCTGCATTTCTTTTCTCCATATGTGCAGTATGAGATAGGTATTTCTAAATTCTTTTAAGAGCTGGAGGGTGTGGATTTTGATTGGTCCAGGTTTTTTAAAAGCAGTATTCTTTTTCTTCAGCTGTGGGGCTCAAATAACAAAGCCTGAGATGAAAGCTTTAGTAAGCTGGTACGCTTTGAAGGTGATTTTATACCTGCTTAGTCACTGGCTAAGCAGTGACTGGGGACCTCAGTGACAAAGCTGGGGACCTCAGCTGTGTGCAGTGCCCAACTCTCTGTTTAGGCTGTGATTAGCTATTTTTGTTTATGAACAGAGAGATGTTACTCGTAGTGGCTCCCTGGGTCAGAGCCTGTAATTGCGTCATCGTCATCGTAGTGCTGGGAGAGCCAGGAGGAACTAATGGCTCCTCTTTGTCCCTTCAGATCCATGCGTACAACCTTGAAACCAACACCTGGGAGGAAATTGCCACAAAACCTCATGAAAAAGTTGGTGAGTCTGGAATTTCCCATATCTTCCCGTGTAAACCAGAGAGTGGCCAAGATGCTTGGAGCTGCAGTTTTCTGACAGGCTGAAAGCCTTTTTCATAACCTTGTTGTACAGTACGTGACAACGCTGGCTTTGAGGTCCTGCTTGTTTAGAGCTTTAGCAGTAAGGACTAACCCATCTGAAGCATATTTAGCAGTCTGGCTTCTCTCCCTCCCTGGGTGGGAAAGATGATAGTGGCTGGCGCTCCTCCCAGAAGAAGATAGACATCATCTCTGCTCACTCTGAGGGACCACGTGCTGGCCTGGTTAGCAGCAGGGGTTTCCCTGAAACCTTGTAGGCCCTTGGCTGCTGCTTTTCACCAAGTCAGAGTTGAGAGCTGGAGTCTGTTGAGAATGAAATTCCAGCACATTTCTTCCTTCCCTGGAAAGCAAGCAGGAGTCAAACCTGAAACAGCTGGTTGCTAAATTAGAGATGTTATACTTGTGGTTGTAAGAAAGCAGAAGCCCCTTATAAATGAAACAAGTGACTCCTATCCATGATTAAATGTTGAGATACAATCACCACTTGCCCAAGCACTTTAAAGCAACTATAGTTGATACTTTTTTTTATTCTCCTCAGGCTTCCCAGCAGCCAGAAGATGCCATAGCTGCGTTCAGATAAAAAATGGTAAGATCTGCCTCTTGAAGATTGGTCTGTCTTACACAACCGAGCAATGAGAAGCCCTTCCTTCTAGCCTGAGAGATGCTGACCTCTAACACATGTTTGAGAAAACTGCAGGGCACATGTGTCTTTTCTGGAAGAGCATTTCTTTCTCATTAACAGACCTTAAGCTGCCCAGTTGGCACCACTCTTCATACGAGGAATCTTGCTGCTGTAGGCAGATTTACTTCTGCACTGCACAGTACTGTCGCTGTCTGGAATTCTACAGTATTTTATGCAACACGTAAATCTCATGTGGCCACTTCGGTGTAAAATATCACGTATTTTAGCCACGAGTGTCCATGGTACTTTGCAACTTGGTTGCAAGCTCATGAACAAGTATGAATGATGCTTCTGCTGCAGCTTGATGACTAACCCGTTAGCTTTACAGTCTGCTGTGAAAGGAAAAATGGGGCCAAGTCTTGGAAGCGAAGTTCTTTAGAGACTAGATTGTTCAGGGATTTCTTTGATAGTGCGTCCTTTTCGTGGTGTTGTAAATCCTAGTTGCTCATATGGAGTGGATTATGAGGCAGTAGCGGAGCTAGCACCTGAGTCTTTCCATTATCTCGTAAAGTGGGAGCCATTCTCTATGTTAGGAGCTGCATGGAGCTTAGTAGAGCCTTTTGTTCTTCACTTTGATCCTCCAGATGTTCTTGCTATAAATCACTTGTGCAGCCCTGTTTGAGGCACAGCTTAGAGAGAGCCCTGCATGTGCAAGTGCAATCCATGTTCAATTATCCACAATTTTAAATGGTAGAGTGTTCCTTCAACTAGATTTGGGCCTCTCCCGTAACCTCATTGTCCTCCAAGAACACATTCCCCCAAAGTTGATAAAAACCCAGATTGTTCATAATGGACTGAAGAAGCAGTTACAATACGGATCTTTCTTTTCAAAATTCTTCAAATCAGTTACTGAATGCTGTATGTTAAAGGGTGGAGTAATACATAAGATTATATTTCGTAGGAGTGCTAATTGTGCCAGTAAAAGTAAGGCAGGAGCTGGGAGATGCTTCCAGTCACGTTCATCAGCAGTATTTTGTTGCAGTGCAAGCCTCTGAGTTAAGAACTTGGGCAAAGCTGGGAGGAAGGACCTGCCTTTGGCAGGCAGCAGGACTAGAGCTGGGGCTGTGGCTGCTCCTCGTGGGTTTAAAACCACCAGAATCTGATCAAACCCAGGTGCCTGTGAAGTCAGGTTAGCTAGGGCTTAATACAGCTTCTAAAAGTGGGAGTGCACTCCTGCTTCTCAGTGACATTTAGACTGAATCTGCCGTGGTGGGGTTGGGATCATGGACAGGCTGGGAAGTGGACATGACCCAGCAATGTGTGCTTGCAGCCCGGAAAGCCAACCGTAGCCAGGGCTGCGTAACAAAAAGCGTGACAAGCAGGTCCGCTCTGATGAGACCCCCCTGCAGTACTGCCTTCAGCTCTGGGGTCCTCAGCACAAGAAGGACATGGACCTGTCAGAGCGAGTCCAGAGGAAGCCACGAAGATGATCCGAGGGCTGGAGCACCTCTGCTGTGAGGACAGGCTGAGAGAGTTGGGGTTGTTCAGCCTGGAGAAGAGAAGGCTCCGGGCAGACCTTAGAGCAGCCTTCCCGTACCTAAAGGGGCCGACAAGAAAGCTGGGGAGGGACTTGTTACAAGGACATGGAGTGATAGGACAGGGGGCAATGGCTTTAAACTGGAAGAGGGAAGATTTAGATGAGATATTAGGAAGAAATTCTTCATGGTGAGGGTGGTGAGGCAGTGGCAGAGGTTGCCCAGAGAAGCTGTGGCTGCCCCATCCCTGGGAGTGTTCAAGGCCAGGTTGGATGGGGCTGTGAGCAACCTGGTCTGATGGAAGGTGTCCCTGCCCAGGGCAGGGGGGTTGGACTGGGTGGTCTTTAAAGGTCCCTTCCAACCTAAACCATTCTGTGATGATAAGTGGCCTCTGTGATGATGAACAGTGTGCGGGACTGATTAGGGAGGTACTGAGAGCTTGTATTGAGGTAAAATAATTGTTGATCCTAAAACCGTTTTGGAAAGGTGATCACTGACTTCAGTCACCACATTCTGCGGTTGCTGGATGAAGGATGGCTAGGCTTGTAAGCACCATGGGCTTTCCTCTCTTACAGATGTGTTCGTTTGTGGAGGCTATAACGGCGAAGTGATTCTGGGAGACGTTTGGAAGCTGAATCTGCAAACTTTCCAGTGGGTCAAGCTCCCAGTTGCCATGCCGGAACCAGTGTATTTTCACTGCGCTGCTGTCACACCAGTAAGTGACTCGTTTCTTTCCTACGTAGCTGAAGTTCAAGCCGTTCGTCTGAACACTCTGACATTTGTGTGGGCTGCAAATAGACCTGAACAGATGTTGCCAAGGAGGTGACCTCCACTGGATGCAGCATCTTTAGGGAGGCTGAGGGCTGGTGTGAGGTCACTGCATTGACTCCTTTTACTCCTGCTGCTGTTTAAAGAGCGGTAGCACACAGTATATTCTGCTTTCTGAATGCAGCAATGCAGAATTTTAGCTTTTAAACTGTGTCAGCTCCAAGGAGTAATTCCACGTGTGAACAGCAGTTCCTGTTTGCAAAAGGGAAAAAAAGCACAAATGCTCCCCCAAGTAAACTGGTTTTAGCCTACTGAGAACAGCCTGAGTTGAAAGATTAGCAGGTGAGCAACCCTCTTTGGAAACCACTGCTAACAGGAAGGTTATTGCCAGAGCTTTTTGCCATAACTAGAAGCTTAAGAGAGCTGTGGTTGATAAGCAGCATTGATAAGAAATGCATTTAGCTGTGACTTCAGCTGATCATCGCCTTAGGACAGTGTGTGAGGGCAGAGATTTGGGTTCTTTGGTTATAAGAGCAGGTGTCACCTGGTTTGGAGACTCTTACAAATGCAACTCTTTCGAGGAAACTGTAGGCCTGATAAAGGTGTTTCCCAGGCAGCTCAGTGACTGCAAGTGAGTGCCGGGACAGCAGGAA
>NW_009593303.1:17852-26430 GCF_000690535.1 Cariama cristata
TTTCTTTTCCTGTATATTGAAAAATGCCACTCACAAAATAGGTCAGCAGCTGAGCTTTTCCCATCTCTCTGTGTTTGTGTCATTCCTGGATTATTCCACGGTTGTGCTGAGCCAGGAGAGGGAATGCAGCGTGTCTTTGTATGGTGTGGTTTTTAGTTTGAAAAAAACACATTCTTTTTAGTTGAAACCTAAGTATGGTTCTATACTCATTTATTAACACTTTACCCCACTCCTAAAATTGATTTATTGGGGTAGAATTCACCTAAAATACAGATCGAAGCACTCTAAGCTAGCAGATACGTGCTTTAGGAAGAGAGAAGTGCCCTTCAGCAGTGATTCGTCCCCTTGGCTATGAGAGGAGCCCGAGGTGACTGGCTCAGGCAGTGACACTTCTGTTACCAGCACATAAAGGTGTGTGAGAGTCATCGCACTCTGCGATTAACCAGCTGGGAATCTGGAGAGTCAAAGCCCAGTTTTCCTGGCTGTGTTATGCCTCAGCACCTTCTGGTGTGCCGGTTTGGTCTATGCCCCGTGTAACTCCCCGCTCCCCCTTTTCCCATCTAGGCCGGCTGCATGTATGTTCATGGAGGGGTGGTCAACATCCACGAAAACAAACGGACTGGCTCACTGTTTAAAATGTGGCTGGTGGTACCCAGCCTGCTGGAACTGTCATGGGAGAAGCTCCTGGAATATTTCCCTCATCTAGCAACTCTCTCCAGATCTCAGCTTTTGCACCTTGGACTGACGCAGGGACTTGTTGAGCGACTAAAATGAGAACATCTCATGCTTCTGTCCAAGACACACTACATTCAAGAAGCCCCCTCCTGCCCCCTATTTATGGATACTGTGGATGGTCTTGCTAAAAACATGGAGGAACCTGCTCAACGCCTTACTCAGCAAATACATTGATGCCTTTCTAGAAATTTTTACTTTTAAGTTGTTGAAAAATCCACTTTTTATTTATGGATCTCTAAATTACACCATTAATCAAAAATACTCTCTGGGACTAATCCATAACACGCAGCCATCAAACTGTCATCAGCACATGCTTGCAACTTAACTGGGGAGGGTGGGGAGCTTAGCGAATGTCTGAGCCCATGCTTACACGTGGCACGTTCAGCTTAGTATTTTCACAAGATGTATCTAACAGAGGACGTTCAGTGCAGAACAACAGCTGACTACTTCTTTTGCTTTGGATAACATTCATCCCCCCTAACGCCCAGCTGAGCTCTCCCTCTATAAAACCAAGAACTCCTTCCGCTTGAAGGCTTTGCATGTGTTTCACGGGCATGTTCCCATCTCTTTGAGCTTCAGAAGACGGCTGGAACGTCACACAGGGCAGTGAGTGAAGCTTTGCCTGTGCAGCTTTTCTGGTGCAGTGTGCAGTGATTTGAAACACCCCGTGTCTGTGTTCCTCACATTTTCATATTGAAAGGTTTGCTTGGAAGACTGGTTAGAAGTTGCCATGTAGTGGACTACTGTGTAGTTTACTCAGGGTGGTGAGGGGAGAGGAAAAAGGGTTTGCTGAATCTTTTTTGACCCTTCCTGCTCACATTGCACTCTGAATGAGCTAACAGCAAAAACCCACCCTGTAGATTTCAGAGCTGTCTTGTAACCTGCAGTGTGTCATACCCAGTGCTTGAGCGTGAGCTACCCATGCCAGCTCAAGTCCTGGTTATCAGCATCTGACTCTTAAGGTGTACCTATAAGCTTTCTGTTTTCCTTCCTCCCACGCATCACATGTTGGCCTTTTTCTAGTTAGCTTCATGTTCCTCCAGGGTTGGGGGAAGTGGTTTTAATATGGATCCTTGGAAATCCATGGATCGCTCATCCCAGGAAACACAGCATCAAAAAAAATAGTTAGCTCCATGTTCCTCCAGGGTTGGGGGAAGTTATTGCTGCATGTGGTTTTAATATGGATCCTTGGAAATCCATGGATCGCTCATCCCAGGAAACACAGCATCAAAAAAAAAAAAGGAGAGAGGGACTATCTCTCCCTCTTGCTGGGAGCAGTGGTCAAGACCATCTCTCCCTCTTGCTGGGAGCAGTGGTCATCTCTGCCCAGGTAGGAGGATGTATGGCTCTTGCCTTGCTGTGCTCCATATACTGTGAAGTGAGCTCTAGAGACCATGTGTAAGTGGCTCTTGAACTCTGAGCAGCTCCAGGTGGCTGACATCAGGTTTGTGCAAAACCCTTTTCAGTTGAAGACCATTTTTAAGTGCCTTTTTTTTTAGGTCATCTTTTCCTAGTACCTTCCCCTTCCATCATCAAAGGCAAAGGTTAGACTCTGGGGTTTTAGTTTCTTTTTAAGAAATTACATTTATGTTTAAATAAACCATAGCATTGTCTTCATGTTGTTGATCTGAACAGCACTGGATGATGAAGTCCCTGCTACCTATCTTAGAGAGCGCCCACCCCACTGTTCAGCTGAAGGCTTACCACTTGCCCCAATGTTAAGCTTCCCCTATTCTCGGGGATAGATTTCCTTCCCCCCCCCTTCTGTAGCCTCAGTTGCTGGAGTTTGTTTTCCTCCCAAGGCCCAGAAAAATAAAGGTTGGGCATCACAGCTGAAGCATTCTCTGGTGCTTTGGACCACAGAAAGCGGTGGCAGCTGCTTGTAGTGCTGTTGCACGGGGCCCCTTTGTTGTACTCGTGCAGGACTTGCGGCTCCCAGGGCAAAGCTGGGCACCTCAGCGGTGCAGTCCCCAACTCTGTTTAGGCTGGCTTCTAGCTAAGCGCCTGTTGGGCAGAAATCCTTTGCTCCTGGGGAGTATTATCATCCTATTTCAGCCCCTTCAGAGCCTCCCTGGCTGCTTGCTGCAGCATCCCACTGTTCCTGGCTAAGGACCTGAACCTAGCCGTGAGCTGGGGAAGGGTTACCTGCTCTCCTGCCCCTGGCTTGTGGTGTGCTCTTCTGCAGAGCCAAATTGGGCCAGTGGGCATTTTCTCCAGCTCCCTCTTCTAGCCTGAACTCAGTGGTTCTCACCCCTGGCAGAGGCTGAATGTCTGCACTTAATCTTTGCTGGGAGCTTTATACTGGAACTGCCTGGTTATACATGGTTCTTCCCTTACCTACTTTAAAGAGCATCTCCTGTCATCACCACGACAGTATTAAAACCAGCCAAGCCTGGATGTCCAATCAAGCAGATTCCTTGAGCTCTAATGTCTTCTTTGCTCTGGTAGCCTTATGGGGGCAGCCAGGAGCTTTCCCCCGATGTGAATGTAGGTAAAATGGTGGTGGATGTTGACCCGGGGCACATCTGGCCTCAGCCGGGCTCCGTACTGACACCTGTAACACTGTCACTTAGTCTTAGCTTCAAATCTTGACATGGAACATGTTCCGCCACCCAGGCAGGATGATACAGCCCTTGACATCCCTGCAGCACGCTATGGGGGTCACCCAAACGCAAATGCCCATGCTTCTTCTGCTGGCTGGAGACCACTGAAGGTACAAGCCCAGAGCCTGCCTGTGCCCTCCACCTCTGGCCTGGAGCTGGTTTTATCCCTCCAACCCAGCCATGCTGCATCCCCAGCAGACAGGAATTAGGGTAGCACAGCCAGGAGCTCTACGGAATAAAGGACCAGGGACTTGATTTGCTGATAAAAGCAGATATAAGCGTTGTCCACTGATGGGAGTTCACGACCCTCTCCCTTACCACAAGCTCTTGGAGGCTCTTCCTAAAAAAAAAAAAAAAAAACCACACACAAACAAAAAAGCCAAAACACGCTGCCAAAACACACACACTTATTTTAAGCACTGCAAAGCTCACAGTGCCCTTTTGAGGGTTTGCTTGAGTTGCTGCTAGTGTACTGCGTATTGAGTTTTTGAATTCTAAAAGCTTCTTGCTGGCTCACGGTGGCAGAGGCTCTGCTCTGGGGTGCAGCTTGAAGGATGTATGGCTCCAGGCTTTTCTTGTTCCATCTCCTGCTTGTCTTCACCTCCAGCCCAGGTGATGCCCAAGTACTGGTTTCTCCCTTTTAAGGGCAAGTTAACTCCCTCTGTGCAATTCCACATGTGACAGCAGAAGATCGATGTGTTACTGTCTTTGCCAGGACAGGGCCGTGATTTCCTTAAGGGACTGGGAAAGGATTCAGCAGCTGCAGCAACTGATGGGTGGAGAGGAGTTAAGAGCATCAGCAATGCTGCCCAGGACAGGACACACAGCGAAAGCCATCTCAGAACAGGGTTTTGTGGGACAGCCCTGTTGCCTTCACCCCACGACTTAGCCCTGCTCCCAGCACCAAGCAGAGCAGCTCGAGGCAACGTAGGACTTCTTTGGGGCATCCTTACAGCCACCAGCAGCTACTGCTGGGCTTGACCTGCTGCAGAGCAGGACACTGGGGAAGAGACCCGCAGTGCTGGCCCTACCATGCTTTCCTAAACACAAAGGCTGTGTCTGGCTCCAGGAGAAGTCCCAAACATCCCTCACCCCAGGGTAGATGTTTTCGGTTTAGCTTCAGGTGAGATGTAGGAGAACCTGCTTGGTGCCATCATCTTCTGCCCACCCATCCTACTCCTTTTCCTTCTCTTACTGCCCTGTGCTGTTGAGCCCATCCGCTGCCATCGGCCAACTCCAGGTACTCACCCAGGAATCTTCCCAGACATCTGCATTAATGACAGCAGGATTGTCCATATTGATGCTATACTAGGAAAACAACAAAAGCTTGATAAAACAGGATCATTAATTGCTAACGAGCAGCTGCCCTCATTTGGGAGGGAGGGGGATCCCAGGCTGCTGCTGGCTGCCTGCCTTACTCTGGGCTGTTTGAAAAGTCTAGTCCTGTTTCTCCACTGGCTATGGGACCTTCCAGAGTCCAACATTCACATTGCAGGCAGTGGGCAGCAGTCCCCTCCCTGGTTTTTATGCCAAAGTATGTCCCTGCAGGGCTGGGGAGGGAGAAGGGGCACAGGAGCTGCATTGCCTGTGTTTATGTATCTGTCAGTGTTTTAATTTTAGGTTGTTTTGGGTTTTTGTTTGGTTTTTTTAAAAGCTCTGATAATAAATCAGTCCAAGCCACCCGCTTTGTCCTCTCACCTCACCCGCTGTCATTTGCCTTCGCAGAGGGAGATGAGCCAGTCCCTGGTGTGTTCCACCTTGTACCCTGCAAACAGCACCGGGAGCATCCCTGACCCTTCTTAGGAGCCTGTTAAAGACCTCCAAGCAAGGATGACCCAGGACAATCAGACAAGACCAGGCTGGAAACAAGAGCTGGAGCTTAGGGAAGGTCACAAAGCTGGAGCCCACGGCCACCCCACTGCTGCCTCTGTCCCTGTGGCAGTGGTGGGATCTCCCCTGCCAGAGGGCATTGAGTGCTGTCCTGCTCCGCTCCCAGGGATGCTGGCTCTAACCGAGTCATTGCTGGTGCCCAGCGCTCAGCACTTTGAGAGCCAGCCATGGCGGGCACCAAGTGGCCATCACTCCAAGACCATCACTAACTTGGGTGGTGGGCACAGCAGGGCCTGGACAGGTGACTGAAGGCTTGTTTAAGGAGAAACAAGTTTGTTTCTGATTTGTACAAAACTGCTTTAATGACAAAACAGCTGAAAAATACTTTTTGGTGCATTTCTAGTACCATCAAGGTGTGATCCCCAGACCCGAGTCCCTTCTAGGCCCAGGATCACTCACTGCCTAGAAGAGCGAGAGCCTCTTCTCAGGCACCTTCTCCCAGTGCAACACATCCCAAGCGAGGGGTCTGTCCTGAAGACCACACAGAAACCTCCTTCAAGACCCTCCACTAAGGACAATTTTCCTTCCAACCACACAAGTGTGGGCTGGAAATACCTCTTGTGAAGTGCTCTGGTGTTGAGACTCCTTGGTCCAGGAGTGGTTCCGTTGCCACCACCCTTCGCATCGCTGAAGCCCCATTGGCACCCCACTGGGGGAACCAGGCAGCAGCAGGGACTTCAGCAAACTTCCAGACCAGAGCCAGCCTGGCCAAGTCCCTGAGACACTGGATAACACCTTCATGGGTGCTGAACCCAATGAGAGGGTTGGAGAAAGCAGAGTCCAAGCCTCAGCAGCCATTGGGCGATGGGGCGAAGAAATACACAGCCAGGAGAATGAAGTAGACCATCACAAGCACCGTGCCTAGGGCAGACAGAGCAGATTGGAGGGGGTTACTCCCTGGAGCAAAGAGTAAGGTTGCTTTTAAGACTGTCTAGTGTGGTCTGAACCAGCCCACTGCAGAGGACTTCCGTGGTCCTCTGCAAAAATCTCAAAAAGGGGTTTAAAACTCCTTCCCTAAGGGTAAAAAGGGAGTGAGCCCCGCCTTGGAGCTGCTGCAGGGTGGCAGCTCCAGCACCTCCAAGGATAGTCAACCAAGACCCCAGAATTGCTCGAGCCACCACATGCCAAGAGCTGCAGCAAACAGATGACCCCGAAATTGTCTCCAGGAGCCCCCCACCCCATCAGCACAGGGAAAGTGGGTACACCAAGTCCCACAGCAGCCTCACAGGCAAGCAGTTACCTTGGAAGTAGTCACATTTGCCGTCCATGAAGATGTAGTTCATGAGCACCACGCTGAACATGCTGGCGTAGACATGGAGGTCGCTGAAGACAAGCGTGAAGTTGGTCGGCTGCGGGGCAGAGAGAATTTGGGGTTTATGGCCAACGAGGACAGCCCCGCAATGACTGTGGTTGGAGATTCGCACATTATCCCTTAAACCCCCTCTGCTACGTGTCCCTAGGGCTGAGGACAGCATCAGCCAGGGTAGGAGACATCTGACCCCACCTTCCCCTGCACTGAGCAGAGGAGGAGACACTGGGGACAGCAGCTGTGCTCTCGCTATGTCTCAGGGAGACCCCAACCCTGCTGCAGGAGGTCACCCAGGGGCTGTGTCCTGGGGCTACTCACATAGAAGATGGTGAAGAGCACCAGGATGGGGATCTGGAGCATGCAGACCTGGACGGCAATGCAGTTCCCAATCTCGATGCTGGGGAGGACAGAGGACTTAAGAGCTGCCAAGCACCGGATCGCTGGCAGCTCTTGGGTCACTCAGCTCATAATGAGAATAAAAACGCACCTTGGGGAACCAAACTGTGCAGCCCAAACTGGTTTGGGCCCAGTTTTTTGGGTGGCTTTAAGGTCTCTTTAAGGCAAGCTGGCAGGGAGCTGGCCCACCATTGGCATGAAGCTGGACAGCCCATCATTGGCACCAAGACAGACTGGGACAGGGCACGGGGACCATGCTGAAGGAGGACACCCCAAAACCAATCCATTTAGCCATCTCACCTCAAGCTCAGATTGTTTTCTAGGGCAAACTGGATGCCGTTGACAATCTCTGGCAGCTCAGGCACCATTGCCAGCACGGTGACGCCAATGAAGTACTGCAGGGAAGGGGTGACATCAGCATAAGCTTATTGCCTGATGCTGACCACATCCAAACCCTGGGCGACCAAGCTCCTCGATGCGTGGAGCATCTCAGCATCTTTCCCCACACACTTTTGGGGATCAAAGTGCAGCTGAGGCAGGTTCGCATCCCTGGAGGGATCTTCGTCCCCAGGGCCACCCAAACCTGGCTCACCACCATCCCCACGCTCACCTGCGAGATGGTGGAGTTGGTGAGGATGGGGCTGATGTGCTCCGTGGCCAGGTCGGCACAGGCTGACATGCAGAGGGTGGAAAGCAGGAGGATGACCAGGGCCCGCCAGCGAGACCAGTGGACCACAGCACTGTGGTGATGGCCAGGCACTGGGGAAAGAGCAGAGATGCGGTGGGACACCCCGCAGTGGTCAGAAGAGCCAGCTCTGCAGCCAGGGCATCCCGCGGTTTGGGGACACTCACTGTGACAGTCGCTGATGTGGATGTCGTAGATGTGCGAGTGAGTTTTCAAGGTGAAGAAGAGGCCAATGAGGTAGGCAGCAGGGAGCAGGAGAGACACTGTGTACACCAGGGGTCTGTGGGACACAGGTGACACGTGCTCAATGTCACCAGGGTCCAAACTGGAGACGCTGGGGGGGTCCCACAGGGATGGAGGATATGGAGTGGTCGATCAGAGTCCTTCACTGAGTGGGGAGGGGGGACCTGGAAAGGATGCGGGACCAAGACCAAACCCAGGAGGTGCCACCCCAATGTAGGGACAACCCTGTCCCCACCCCAGCGGGCACTCACTGGACATGGCTGTAGTAGAGGGTGCCATTGTTCTCCATCTGTAAAGAGAGAGCGCAGCTGTCAACAGGGATGCAGGGGACAAGGGACAGCCCCGCTGCCACCACGCAACACTAGAGCGGGAGCCAGCTGGGCTCGGAACATCCCCGACACCAAACCCCAGCACCTGGGGGTCTGCGTCCACACTCACCAGGTCAAAGTGACAGTTGTGGCAGAGGTAGTGGCCCAGCAGGTTCTGGGTGATGTTGTGGCACTCACCACAGACCAGCTTCCCGTACACCTTGGAGAAGAGCGTTGGGGCAAAGACGCCTGTGGAGATGGAGGGGCGTGGGGTGGGTGCCCACGCCGGTGGGACCCCGGCAGAGCTGGGGACACCCCTCTCCCCAACTTACCTCCCACAGAGAGGAAGAGCAGTGCTGAGCCGACGCCCGCCGAGCGGCTGCTGGCACCCTTCCCCCGTTGTCCGGTG
>NW_009593303.1:26461-27043 GCF_000690535.1 Cariama cristata
CCGCCCGCCGAGCGGCTGTTGAACCGTTGCTCCTGGTGCCGGATGCCCCCGATGACCATACACAGACCCTTGAGGATGGAGAAAGCCCCCCGCCCCCCCCAAATACCCATCAGTGCTTTGCTCACAGCATCCGCCCGGCGCTCTGCAGAGACCAGGCACTCTTGTGCCATGAGTGTGCCACCCCATCTCACCGGGACAAAGAGGACGCAGCCCACCAGCGTCCCTGTCAACGCTGACTTGACGATCTCAGCGTAGCAGCGGTTGCCCTCGCGTGAACCCTTGATGAGGGCCGTGATGTAGAAGGTGAGCTCCGTGATGGAGCCGAACGTGGCGTTCACCACTGCTCCCACCGCAAAGTTGCTCTGGGCTGAGATACTGGAGGAGAAGGAGTGTGTCAGCAGGGCTGGCATGTGTCCCCACGTTGCCATCAAGTGTCCCCCCGTCACCGCTCACCTGGCAATGGCCATCCCGATGTAGTAGGAGAGAGGCATGATGGAGAGCAGGGCTAAGGTGAACTTGACGGGGGAGCTGGTCAGGCAGTTGTGGCTGTCCACGTAACCCAGCACCAGCGTCACCAGCACC
>NW_009593304.1:0-238 GCF_000690535.1 Cariama cristata
CCCCTCTCCAGGGACAAGGGAATTTTTCTTTTTTATATATCTATGTATATCTATAGACACACGCACATACATACACACACAAACACACATTCATCCACCTCTACACCCCACCCCGCCACCCCAGCCCCCTGCCCAGGACGCCCCAGGCTGGGGCTCAGCCCAAGGAGGCTGGGGCTGGCGGGGACGGGCTCTCCCCAGGCAGGCGCTGGCCGGGTTGAACGCTGCGGCAGGCCCTGGA
>NW_009593304.1:381-705 GCF_000690535.1 Cariama cristata
GGTGTGCAGGCTCCCTGGCAGGACAGCTTAGGTTGCCAGCGCTACACTGTGCTTGCAGAACATCCTTGGTGTGACGGTGAATGTGGAGACCCATTTCCTAACCTCGCTGACCGCCAGGGAGCACGGGAATGCCATGGCCCAGGAGGTGAAACGTGCCTCAGCAGTTCTCCTCCAAGCTGAAAAAAAGCAGGAAAGTCATCAGCTGGGGGCATGGCAGGCCCAGAGCAGCAAGAGCCCTGGCTGGGAGGCCAGCGTGGTCCAACTGGGGCTGCTGGTGTCATCCTGCAGCAGCACAAGGCACCACCCCCAGCAGGCCAGTCAGGC
>NW_009593304.1:876-1140 GCF_000690535.1 Cariama cristata
CTGGGGGTGTGGAGTGGGGATGAACAGTGATCGCCTCCCCTCCCCAACACACCAGGTTTGCGTGGCAAGGGGTAAGCTCCCTGTTCCCACACATCCCTTACAGAAGGGGTCCTCTGTATGACAGCTTCCAACAGCCCCTGACTCGGATGGGGCAATCTCAGAGGCTCAGGGGCAGATCCTGGCTCTGCTATAGCAGCACTGGGCTGGCATCCCCGCACCCCAGCAGTGACCCCAAACCATGTGGGCACAGGGACAGCTCCTGCA
>NW_009593305.1:0-7455 GCF_000690535.1 Cariama cristata
GAGACACAAAACACAGATCCTCTGCTGTGTAACAGAGCTCCTGACTCTCTTCAAGCCACTTCAAAGTCTTCAGGTGCCACGCTACGATGCCCAACGGAGCACAGAAGGGGTGCCAGCAGGGTCAGGGGGGTGGACGGTGAAAGATGCCCAGGCGAGGCCATGGCAGGAAGAAACTGGAGTACTGAACAGGGCTGGGAGCAAATTTCATTGATTGCAAAAAAATCAACAGCCACCCAGACAGGGAAAAAAACCCAGGTATTGCCCCACACCCTGTTTCAGCAGTGACAAGAAAGACAGTAATGGTTTGCTGATGAGGTCTCTTCGCTGCATGGCACCTGTCCGCTTTTGTCCCCTTACTGCTACCCTCCCCTCCAACGACCCCTTTCCCTCCACTAGCCCCTGAGAGTCACGTTTGACTGTGCACCCCATCCCTCCCCCCAAATGAAGCCAATGAAAGTTAAAATTATTTACACTTTTAGCCATTTAAAAACCCAATAAAATAAGATTGCATATGTCCTACTGGGGATGTGGGTATTAGCAGCAGCTACAGCTAGCTCGGTACTCTGCGTGCAAAACGAAAGACAAACAGAAGACAGAACAAAATACTGCACCACTACTAGGAAGCGTTTGCTGGGGTTGGTGTTTCGATCGTGGCGTAAGGCTTCTAGGAGCCGGCTCCTCCCCAGCCGCAGGGTAGGGGCGTCACCCGCTCAGCCAGCGAAGGCTGGGCTCTAGAAGGATGGAAAGGATTCATTATTCCAGACACAGCACATTAACACTGACGCATTTCCATCCCAGTCAACACAAACATCTAAAAACCCACTGCACGTTCACCGTGTGAGTTCTTCCTTCTTTCCAGTGACGATGGCGGAAAAGGGAGCGTATGAAGAAGACCTAAGACATAGATGCTGCTGTCATCACTGCCTTCTCCTCATCTCCTTGCTTTGGCAGCTCAGCAAGCATGGGAGAGGGGAGAGCCGGTGCAGCAGGAGACTCTTGTGCCTCCTGCTCCTCTCCAAGCCCCAGCTCTACATCCATTTGCTCCAGCTCCCCCTGATCCAGTAGCTCAAAGTCATCTGCTTCCTCCTCATCCTCCGGTGAAGCTGCTGTCTCTGTCTCCACCACTTCACTCTCTGACAGCTGTGCTTGGAAACTCAGTTTCTCTTCAGGCTCGGTGGGGAGGAACTCTGAGAGGGAGGGCCCCTCGCTGGCCTCCGAGGACCGCAGCAGGGCAGAGAGGGTGTTCTGCACCGCTGTGGTAATGGCAGTGGTGACGATCTCCTCGCTCAGCGTGTCAATGCAGATGCCCAGGCCTGGGGTAGAGACAGATTTTGGCTCTGCGTTGCCTCCTGCCGCTTGCCCGCTCCCATTGAAGTGCGTATTTACAAAATGGAGAGGAGACGCTAGGCGAAGGATGGAGAGGTCAGAGTCCGCGGCCTCCTTCTCTGCAGAGTCCAGCTCATGGGCAGCGTGGGCAAGCTCAGGACCCAGAGGCACACCAAATGCGTCTTCATCGCTCTGTGGTCCCAGGTCTCTGGAATGATACTCTTCCACGGAGGGAAACTCTGCCAGGTCCTTGGAAAATGACTCCTCCGGCTCGCTGTGCAGGCTCTGCTGATCCAGGTCTGAAAGGCACCAGCATTAAGGCGCAGGTCTCCTCACCCTGACCCAGGGCACTGACATCTCCCACATACCTCCCCCCAGCTGACACACCGGGGCTCACTTCTGGGCATCCTCCCAGCTCTGGGAGCACAGCAGGAGGGGGTCCGCAGTTATTCCCTTCTTTCAGCAGCCTGACTCACGTGGAGCGTCCCTTTTCACATCCTGTTCTACGTGCTCTGCACTCAGAGGACTTCCTTCACCAGCTCACGCTCTCTGCATCTAGAGCCCTCCACTAAAACCCACATTGTCAGGGAAATTGTGCTTACAGCACATCACCTGCGGGTTCCTCCCCAGACACTCGAGTGACCACATCCGAGTGGTTACCTTCACGTTCCTCACCACTAACCAGTCCTCTCTGAGCTTCTAAATCTGACAGGGTGGCGTGTCTGACCCATTTCACTCAGCATCATATATGAGTGTGTGACTATACAAAGCAATTATTTCTGCGGGACTTTGTGGATGGCCTTGCTCCCTTGCTGCAGTCACAAGAGAACATTGCCTTGTGAGGCAGTAATCAGAGGCAGATGTCCACTCAGCGCCAGCTCATGATCAGCCATGAAGCCAGGGCATGCTGGGCTGCTACTACCACTTCCTCTTTTCAGTGCTGTTCCCCCTGCAAACAGCTGGGTTCTCTCCCTGTCCTCCCATTCAGAGGGCCAGCTGTTCTGGGACAAAACACCCAGGGTAAGGAACACAGGAAGGTGTCCCATCACGTACCTTCAGAAACGTCCGTCAGCTGTGGGGTGGTAGCCCTTGAGACAGAAAAGCCCCCACTCTCCAGGATGGAAGCCTCCTCATCAGAGAGCTCAGAATCTGTGATTGACAGTGCCAGGGCAGTCTTCTTCACATCCACCTGCACAGGATGAAGGCAGAGGGACAAATTCCTGGGTGTTTGACTACCAGTGCTGCCTATGGGCACGTCTGCACAAACCAGAGCTTCCAGGCAGAAGTCCTTGCTGGCGGGACAGTATGAAAGCAGGAGGGCGCTGGGCAAAGTGCCCATTGCGCTGCAGAGAAGGACAGTCTCAGCTCACTGGTCTTCCTGCAAGAATTCACTGCCCAAAGCTTTGCCTGCTCTTGGTGAAGAACCCGAAAGAGCCAGCACAAGATGGGATCCGCCTGTAGGAGTCTCAGAAGGCTTTGATCCTTCTTCCTCTCCTAGGATCACCAAAGAGCAGAACACCCCTTCCCTTTTGCATTCACGCTGGGCCCAATGAAGCCTTCTACAAGTAGCAGAGGTTCAAGTATCTGCATTCCTTTGGAAGCTGAAGCTTCCCACCTCACAGCCCAGCTACATGCCCAGACCTCCTGCAAAGGAAGACATCTGGTCCGTTTCTCTGGTGCACATATAGAAAGGTCACACCCAGTCTGACTGAGAGCAGGGAACTGTGTGAAGACACTAACGCTGCTCATCTCCCTTTTTCAGCAGTGAGGAGGCTCTGCACATTACACCACGAGAGCTGATTTCTTTAGGAGACAGGCATATTCTCTGAGCATGAAGTGTAACCATCAAAGCAATTCCACAGGTCAGCAGGAGGCTGGAGCACGGCTCGCCCTGTGCTGCTACTGCATCACCAGCCCTGTGGCACTGAATTCTCAATACCCAGATTGGAGACAACTGCCTTCATCAAACAAATACCCTTCTCCCCTTGGGATTCTGCAAAGAAGTGACTTGTTGCTCTGCTGTTTGTTATCAATGCAGCTGTACTCAGACCACTCCTGGGCTCTCAAGCTGCTACATACCAGACAGGAGGCACTGGTTTCTGCTCAGCTCTTTGTGCTCTTACCACTGGGGAGAAGCCTGACAGCTCTGCCTCACTCTCACTCTCTGTCTCTGCTGTTGGCTCATCACCTGCTGCAGGCTCACTCTTCCCTTGTCGCTCTATGAGAAAGAGAAGAAAGGCTGTACATGAGACTGAAGGAATTTTATGCCTTTATACATCACTTTCCCACTACTTCTACCACCCTGTGAAACTGCACAGGTTTCCCAGAAGCCCAAGGTTCCCAGAGACAACTGTAATCTGTTGATCTCATTTGCTGTTCCCAGGATCACCTGCCCAGTTGCTCTCCCCATAACCTTTCAGTTTCAGTCTGGTTTCCCCTGCTCCACTGCAGCCTTTCACCACAGTGTTGGCCATGGCTCTCGCACTGTCCCTTTGACAGGGCTCCACCCTGGGAGCACGGCACCAGAAAAAGTCAGAGAGAAGGTGGGTCCTTACTCTTCTTCTCATGCTTGTGGTGCAGGGTCTCTGCCTTCATACTGTAGTCCAGTTTCATCAGGACGGGCTCCAAACGCGTGTACATCCTCTGGATCAGCTCATGGTAGACCACCAGAGGCCAGAGCAGAATGCTGAGCACTGGGGACACAGGATGCGGGGAGCGTGAGACACAGATCAAGCACAATCCAGCCCTTCACAGGGCAGCAGCAAGAAAGTCTGCATCAAGGGAAGTGCAGCTGAATGGCATTTGCTTTCCTATCATCCATGGCTATTCTTACTCATTCCAAAGCTGCTTGATTAACCAGGTTTTCCTAACAGATCTCTGTTAGTATATGGATTTATGTTAAGATGAAGCGTAAGCCTTCCTCTTCAGCCACTGCATCCCAGCTCCAACATGCAATAGAGGCCCTGCAATGGGGTCATTAAAACTAAAAATCACCAAAACTTTTATAAGGGTAGCAGCACAGAGCTCACACGTAGACGCGCTAGCAGCAGACCACCCAAACAGTCTTCAGAGTTAGCAGAGACTCACGATGCAGTGAAAAAGCTCTTAGTTACTAAACATGCAGCTTCTTTAATAACTCTCTCGATATGGATTTCCCCACTCTAGGAACTGAGAGACTGCCGCTTTCTGCTTCCCTGGAGCGTCACCAGCACCACAGCCCCAGCCGTGGGTAGAAGAGGAAAGCAATGTTTTAACGACGGCTCCCTCGCCTGACTTTGCAGTTGTACTGCATGCACGCATCTAGAGCAAGAGACTTCCCAGAAGCATGTTGCCTGTATTGATTAATCATCTAGCACAGATCCCCTCAAGAAAACCAGAAATATGCTTCTACCAGCGTATCAACAGCATAGTTAGGTCATGTTTCAGCTTAAGTCAGACAAGAGAGCTGCTTATACTCACAAATGATGTAGGAGATCATTATGCCTGGAACATAGTGTCCAACTACAGCCAGAATCAGGCAGCCCGAACAGACACTCATGCAGAACTGAAGGAAGAGAGAGGAACAAACAGAAGTGACAAGAGGCAGAGATAACATCTATGCAACCAGTGCAGGAAACACAGTTAGAGAAAAATGAGGAATGCTCCCAACAAAGTCAGTACACCAGCTTTGCACTGAGTACGTTCAGATGCTGACAATCACAACTCAGACAGCTTCAGTTGGGTTAAGCTGTAAGCATTAGAGGTTCAAGCGCAGGAAGACCAAGGTAACCCAACACCCCAATAAAACGAATCAAAACTTTATTGGACTGTTCTTTATGAAGTAAATTATGTTCCTTGAGGCTAGGATGGGATATTGCAAATTGCCATTTTACAGTACATCTCTCCTGCAGAGCTCAGCACTTTAAGAGAAGCCTGTACTGTCCCAACAGAGACAGGAAGCTGTCACAGTCACCAGATGCTGTGCCACTGCTATGCCACAAACCAGCTGGCAGAAACACTAGCAGAACCCACGCTCCCACCAGACCAGGACCTTCCTCCTCTGGAAAAAGTGGAAGTATAATGGTGCAGCCCTGATGGCTTGCCCTGCATTCTCCTGGGGAGGAGGAGAAGCGAGAACAGACACCCTGCAAGCCAGGGCATGAGTTCAGATATCAACTGAATCCAGCAATGAAGCGTTTCACTCATAACGGAAAGGGTCTACAAAAGCTAGGTCCCTCTAAGGGCTTTGCTCCCAATGAATTCACACTTCATGGGCATCTCTGTCCTGGTCGCCTACTCCCTTTAGTTGGGACAGTGTTCTAACAGGAGTAATCAGCAGTGATAGAAACCCACTTGTTTTGGCACACTGGACCCCAGCAAGCCTGATACAATCCCAGTGGTTGGTCTGTCCTATTTTTTGTGATGCTAAGGCAACTCCTGTCTACAAGCCCTTTCCAAACAACACACATCACAGCCATCAGAACACGGTTAATGACAAGTTTCCATGCACTCAGAAACACCACTGCATTTGGACTTGGCTAGCTACAATCTTGGCTAGCAAAATAGGTTGGACCAGCTTAAGAATGGAGCCTGTGAAATGGGCAGAGACTGTGGGCTCCCCTTTTTACTCCCCACTCCCAATCTAAGAGCTTCCTTTGCACCCTATGAAATAAAACTGAGTATAGCTAGCCATTCACAGAAGGGGTTAAGTTCAGCTCGTTTACAACTACTGGAAGCCAATTACTCATTATTCAAGCTTCCCATGGCATAGAGTCTGAAAGGAACGAACAGCAAATGTTAAACAGGGACAGCAATTGTAAAAATATTGATTTCACATTCTTCCATCTCCTAGGCCACTAGTAATGGAAAGAAAGGCCCCTGCACAGAAGAGTAGGTATCTCCAGCTTACCTTGGCAGGATTTTGCCTCTTGTACTGTAGCAGTTCCTGCAGGTACAGCCTGAAGGTGACCCAGCTCTCTGCCAGACAGTGGCACAGCTCAGGGACACTGAGCAGGTGAGGTTGTGCCCCTGAAGTCACCCCCTCACTAGAGACAGACAAGAGCAAGAAGACAATCTTTGAACACGGTGTGTTTTGTTGGAGGGGGGGCGAACAGCTGCACTGGGAAGCAGAGATCCCTACCAAAGCCTTGACAATACTGACTGCATCTTCAACTGAACTATGGAAGATGCTTGACTTGGAAATACTTTTTTTCTTTAATCAGGAAGAGAGCCAAGAGACATCTGAGCCAAGCAGCAGCAGCAGACACCATGCCACAGCATCCCCATGCCACAGGCCCAAGATGCAAAGCTGTTTACTCGAAGCCACGCAGACAGAAGCGCTGGAGGTGGAATGAGTTACATGGCCTCCTCTGGCATCAAGTCCGAAGTCGCCAGAGCGTGGTGCTCAGACCTATAACCATGGCCAAGCACAAGATGCAAGCTATGCCAACACAGACAACATGTGTGGCCTGCAAAAGTCAGCCTCCGGGATTTCCTTCTCTCTGGAGGATTCTTAAAATAGTCCAGGACAGACCTAGGGAAGAAATCCGAGAGTTCCTAACATCAGAAGCACTTGAGCTTTATTGCTACTGAAAGAACATTACCTTTCCCCAGAGTCTAAAACTGTGGCTCCTGAGCTGATAAGCAGCTCCCAGTGCAGGAGAAACCACTACCAACGTTTCACAGCAGGAGCCATGCAGTCTATCGACAACGGCAAAAAGGGCAGGTGAGATCATCACACTAAATTAAGGCTTCCCCACTCTCCCCTCTCACCAAGGAACATATCAGTGAGCTTACCTCTCCCCTCCTGGCTCCTCTGATGGCTGTGCTGTAGAGAGAACACAGCAGATTAGTCAGCCAAGTGAAAAATACAACCCAACTTATTTTTACCACTTGAACAGAGCAGAGCTGGAGATGTATCATCCTTAACTGGGGATGCACCCTGGGGACCTTCTTCGTGCTCTCACTCAAGCAGAAATCACTGGCTTGGAGTTTGAGCTGCGCAGGCTTCAGTGAAAGTCGTGGTTTAACCCGGCAGGTAGCTAAACACCACACAGTTGCTCGCTCGCCCCTCACCCCCAGTGGGATCGGGGAGAGAATTGAAAAAAAAGAAGTAAAATTGGTGGATTGAGATAAAGACAGTTTAATAGG
>NW_009593306.1:0-3970 GCF_000690535.1 Cariama cristata
CCGCTGGGGACAGGGCCGGCCCTGCTGTCACCCCACCTGTGACAGGCAGCAGGGATGGGGTCCCTGTGTGCCATGAGACCAGTTCCCCACCACTGGGCTGGTCCCTGTCGCAGAGAGCTTCAGCCCCTTCCCCCGACTTTGCCTTTTGCTTGGCAGGGACCAAGGCTCCTCCAGACTGTCCTGACAATGAGTTTGCTGGGTCTCAGCCCTTCTTGGAAAGACTGCTCCTTCCCTATGGGGAGACCATTGCTTCCAGTTTGGCCTCTTTCCTGGGCAGACTGGGAGGATGGGGGTGATGGAGTGGGTCCCATCAGGCTGGGGAGGGGGTGCGGACAACCCTCAGGGCTGGGATGCGAGCACACTCAGCCCAGTGCTCAGACTGGGGTGGGTGTGTGTGTGTCAGCCCCTCCATGCCAAGGCTGAAAAGGAATAAAAATAAAAACTTTGCATGACTGGAAATACTACGGGTTGTCTAAACAGAAAAGGCAGCTGGCTCCGTAGCCCTGTGTCGTGGTTTAACCACCGAAAGCGAGACACCCTGCAAGCGCAGAGCTCCCTTCTGCCTCAGTTTCCCCTGCGGATGATGGGGCAGGTGGATCCCCCTTTCTCTCCTTGCTGCATCCTGGGCTCAGACCATGACGAGGGGCAGGACCGGCCACCGGCCGTGCCTGGCTCTGGGGCAGGAGCTGCTGGGACTCTCCTGAGTTAGGCTGGCTCGTGGCACTTGCTGGCTCCTCACGCAGCATCACGTCTCTGGCAAAACCCGAGCAGAAAGGGGATTACAGCTGCGGGTCGGAGGCTGAGGCGCAGCGGTGGGGTCCATGTTCCTCTGCTGTGTCTGCACTGGGAGCCAGCGAGGGTGAGCGGCTCACGGGCGTTTTCCATTCCCTAACCCTTCCCTGGCTGCCGCAGCGCCTGGGCTTGGGCACCCGATGGATGAGGCTCTTCTCCAGGGGAGATTTGCCATAGGTTTAATGACCAAAGCAGCAGCTGTGCTCAAAATAGGGGTTATGTCTTGTTTTTTCTCTTTTCTTTTAAACACCTGGCTGGGGCAGAGGTCAGCTGCCTTTTCGGCTGCATTTCTTACTCGGGAGCGAGTGCAGCTTGTTCTTCCCAGCCTGGCCCTGTCTCTGTCCTCCTGTGCTGGTGAAGCTGCGTGTCCTGGTCGATGGGGGTTTTGCTCCCTGGTTCAAGCAATGTGAGATGCTCAGGGATGGATGGAGAGGCCAGGCCACACCTGGGAAGAAGGGACAGGTATTTGGGATGAGCATACCTGCATGGAAGGGATGCAGGCCACCCCCTCATCCTCTCGCCTCCCTCCCTCGCTGTGTGCTGGGGTGACCAAAGTGACACAAACGCTGTCCCCAGCCAAGCCCTGAGCTGAACCCACGCGTCCTTGTGCCTCTGGAGTGCTTTGGGCTGGGGGCTGCTTTGTTCAAGGGGGGCTTCAAGCACCTTCCACACGTCCCCTCGGCAGCCACATTCATGGAGCACATTCCCAGGTGTTTCCAGATGTTTGCTGGAGATGGAAACGTGGGCATGGAGCAGGCAAGCTCTGCCCCTGCCCACGTGCAGCCGAGGAGGGGGAAGCACATCATGCAGCATCTCCGCAACGTGCAAGCGGGATCCATCCATTACAAAGCAACATACTTTTCCCCTTCTCTCACTTCCCCCTCCAGAGCTTTGCTTGGAGCCAAGTGTTTCTCCCAGGCTGCTGGTGATGCTCTCCCAGCTCTCTGGCTCTTGTGTGCGGAGGCTGCTGTGTGCTCCCTCCGGGGCGGAGAGGGCTGGAGCCCGGGGCTGGGATGGGCAGGAGCCTGTCCCTGGCTCCCAGTGAGGTTTGGGGGAAGCTGAGTTTAATTTTCCAGGCCAGTGGCCACCCAACACCAGTGGCAACACCCTGCGGTGGGGGAGGCATGCAGAGCCCCGGGAGAGCCGTGGTTCCCCCAAAGGGAAGCGCAGCACCCTCCTACCATGGTCCCAGGGGAAAGGGTCCATCCCAAACTGCCAACCATCATTTTGGGGGGACCCCTGGCTCCCTTTGTTCCTGCTTAGTGGCCCCTTCTCATGACACCGGTGGCTGACGATGGAGAGCCCGGCTGGCTTGCAAGGCTTTGCTGCCAAACGCCTGAGATTTGACGTTTTGCATAGAGCATGCTGCTCCGACCAAGCGGCCGCAGGGGCAGCTCAGGTTTCTTGCTGCTTTTTTCCCCCCCTCCTTTCTGAAATTAAATTTTTTAGCTCTCCGAAGGGAGTTTTAAGATCTGGCCATCAGAAAGAACCGCTGCACTGTAAATCATCTCTGTACAGCACCGAGCACAGCTGAGGCTCGGCTTGAGATGGCGTGGCTGATGCTGGGATAACATAAAGAATAAGCATCTCCCTCTGGCCAAATAAACATTTTAAGCTGCTATTCCTGAGGAGCCCAGGCTGTGGTGTGGGGAAGGCGAGCCTGGTTTGAGGACAGCCCTTTGCTCGGCTGTGTTTGAGAAGCCTCCCGCACTGCTTTGCTCTGCAAAATTCCCCTTCTTGAAACCCCTGGGGCCGGCACCGCCAGCTGTTGGCATGCTGTGATGTCCCCCAGGGCTGTCCCCTCCGTGATGTCCCCCAGGGCTGTCCCCTCTGTGTCGCCCCTGGCCAGGAGGAAACAGAGATGCTGCGGCAGCCTGAGCTGCAAACGGCCGGGGAGGCTGCGGTGTTGGAAATCAATGTGATGAGGTTCAGGGTGGGACCTTTTGCCAGGGGAAGGGGATGCTGATTTTAACTGCACCTGGTATGAACCACGCGCACACATGAGCACCGTGATGTGGTGCATGAGGTCTGGCTGGGATGGATGGGGAGGTCAGGGAGGATGAGGGATGTGGGTGCTCGCTGTGTCTAGCATTTCCCAGCTGGAGACCGTGAAGCCACCAGCTATAAAGGGGGCTTTTTTGCTCACATCCCCCTCCTTAAACCCTCTGCTGCCCCTTGCCCGTGTTTCCTCCCTTGGGGCATCTGCACGGCTGCAGTCGACTCCCTGCCGGGATGGTCGGAGTGACCGGGGCACGGCCGGGTGCTGAAACCTCGCTGTGCCTGATGGGCTGGTGGGACGCAGCCTCCGGGCTCGCCGAGGACCACATTCCTCCGTGTTTACCCGCTCAACGGCTGTCCCTCTTGTTGCCCTTGGTCGAGACAGGCCGTTCTTGCAGCCCTGGCTCTGTCTCCCAGTGCTTTCACGCTCAAACATTTCCTCTCCTACCTCCGCCAGACCAAAGCGTTATTTCTGTTACAAAACTCTGAAGAACAAACAGGCCATGGCTGGGAAAGGAGATCAACCGAAGGGACATGGCACCAGGGGACCAGGGATGACCGGGATGCTGCTAGCCCACAGCAGGGGCATTGAAACCGGGATCTCCCCAAGGTAACAAAAGCCGCGAGAGCAGGTTTGCTCCACGGTCACCCTCCATCATCCCCTTTGCCTGCAAAAACGGGGCCAGATTTTGCTCCAGACGTAGAATAAACGAAGCGCGTGGTGCCCGGAGCCACGTTCAAGGCTGCAGCCTGTTGCGTCTTAAAAATGTAAAAGGGCGTCTTTGAAGGTGGATTCGAAACTTGGACACGGAAAGAAATTCCTGCAGGGAGAAAATTCAACAAACAAAGTCCCTTGGCTGAGAGCAAAGAGTGTACTCACCAGATTTGCTGGAGGTTTTCGTGCTTCCCAGCAATGGGAGCTGTGTTAGCAGCTTTGCAGTCGGACAGCGTGGTGGATAAGGTCTAGGATATGAAACCTTTCCATGCCTGGCATTGCAGGGTGGCTTTTGTGCAAGCAATTGCCCCATTCGGTGCCTCAGTTTCCCCCTTTCAGTGCCCAGCTGAGTATCTGTTAGTTAGCAGGAAAAAACCCCACGAAACATGTTCCCATGGATGTAGGCACTTTTGACTAGTTTTTAAAGCAATTGGCACGAATCTCCAAACAGCATATTCTTTCCCT
>NW_009593306.1:4001-4585 GCF_000690535.1 Cariama cristata
TATTGATTCTGATCCTTTTCCAGCTGGCAAACACGTCTCCATCTCGACCCTTTGATTAAACGATGTGAAATACCGATGTGGTTTCTCTCCATTCCTTTTCCTGGCTTGCATTCCCACTACCTGCCGGTTTTTAGGGATCCGAGTGCCCCAGCTCGAGGGCTCTGCCCTCGGACCGTCCCGCTCCCGGCAGCCAGCGAGCAGCACTCGCCAGCAATACGCCGGTTTTGGGGGAAGGGGAAGGGCATCGTGTTGGGAACAAATATATCGAAGGGTTGTGGGGAGCTCAGGGCAAAGTGAGGGAGTTCAGTGGGTGGGAACTTTGGGGGAGGCTCTGATTTTGACTGTTTGAACCTACTGTTTGGTAGCCACCATCAGATGAGTGTGGGAGTGCAGGATTGGACCCTCCTGGATGGCTGCCAGCCTCCGGTAGGGTTTGGGCTGGGTTTCCAATGAGCCAAAGGAGCTCAGGTTTCCTGGCCCCCACTGCGGATCGGCTTGGCTGGAGAGAGGATGGCTTGCAGGGAGGGCGAGGACCCCCTGAACCCCGCATCCCAGGGATGCCCAGGATGGGGATGCCTGTGGGA
>NW_009593307.1:0-41115 GCF_000690535.1 Cariama cristata
GGTGCAGGGTGAGCTGTCAGCCGGCCGGCGGCCTCGGGCACCCCTCGTGCGAGTTGCGGGGGGGGGAACCTGCGGGAGCCGCATCTCGGGGGAGCGGTGTTACCTGCCGCACGGCGAGTGGGAGGGGGAGGAACTGGTCCCTGCTGTTATCGTCTCCCACATCAGCCAAGCAAATCAATATGAAAATCCATGTACGGCATTGGGGGGGAGGGGGGCTGATTTCTTTGTTTTCAAGGAAAAGGCCTCAAAGAAGGAGTCGAAGGTTATACACCAACATCAACAAAATTAGTTACCCCCGGAAGAGGGGGGGTGTCTTTATTTATGCCTTCTGGAGAGTTTCCTCTTGGTGAATTTATTTCACTCGGTGCTCCATAAAAGAGGCTATAAGTTGTATGATTATAAGATTTAGGTGGCACAATGCCAGCTGTTCGGAAGATGTTACTATAAACATCTAGGCATAGGTAACTTTCATGCATGTTCGGTAGAGCCCTAAGCATGCCACCCCTTTGAGTTACAGAGGGGAATGAGCCAGATTACTAATTTAAACTGCCATAAAGCTTGCTGTGTTTTGACAGTTGGTTCAATTAAAGCTTACAACAGCTTAACAACTACAGTACTATTAGTGGTGTTGAGGAACGAGAAAAATAGAAAAACTTCAGTCTGCCAGAGGATGGCCAGGAAGTGTGTGTACGTTCATTGGTGTATACGTTAGAAACAAGATACTTAGTTGAGTCACTGACTTTTAACGTTTAGCATTAACTTTTTGATGCTACGTCTGATCCCAGTAGGCAGTAGTCTAGAGCTGATGGGCCTTGCCTTTATAGAGAAACTGGACATACCTGTTTATATTATTTCACTGGTAAGGAATATATCAATATATTTGCTTCATCAGAACTCTCACTGATGAAATTAGAGAATTCTTTATGTTTTCAGCAGCTGGTTTAATCATAGCAGTCTGATTTACACTGTTTTCCTGTTACTCTTTATTTTTAATCATTGACAGTTGCATTTAATGGTAAAAGTAAAAAGAAAAAAATGGGCTGTAAAATTATGAATTTTAGCTGATGACAGGTTTTTGATCTCCACATTGCATTTACCTCTTTTAACAGCCTTTTTCAAGAACATCCATTTTATTAGGATGTGTTGGATTATAGGAATAAAGAAAAAGATTTACTGCAATGTGGCCAGGGCTTTACTAACAAGTAGTAGGAAGATCTGTACAAAAATAAACCATGATAAAAACAGTATGTGTGTTTTATAACAAACTACACCAGAAATACAGCAGTCTCTTAATTTGATAAACAGATTCATGTATTCCAGCCATGAATATGTATATATGGGTCAACCAACAAAGGCAGACTTAACATCAGGATAAACTTTAGCTTGTGTTTTTACTTTTTTCACCATTTTTGCAAGTGAGCCTATGAAATTAGTGTGGGGAGTGAGGAATGCTTGTACAGAGCCCTGCTCCTACATAAAGTTAAACATTGTCAACATTTTTTTTTCTTCTGAAACTGTTTTTACTAGCATTGTCTTTCTTTTCAGTTGCTTAAAGAATGTATAGGTTAAAAGTTTAAAAAAAAAAAAAAAAGTCTTCTCCCTAAAAGAATTCAATAATTAGATAGGCATCAAGATCTGCGGATCTTAAATGTATGGTGACATCTGTTGACAGCAATTTTTCAGGTGTTCCCTTCAATAGATTTTCTTTTCTAAGACATTTTCTTGACAATCCTGTTGATAAAGTGTTTATAGAAAAGAAACGTGTAGTTGGTTGAGATATTTGGAGGGGTTTCTCTTTCATAATTACAGAAGCCAGTAGCCATAGTTCATGTAAAAAACACAAATTTTGTGGAGGCCTAAGGGGTTGTATGGCTTTGGTCCTGTGAATAGTGCCAGTGACTGCAGTGGGATTATTCATGTCAATGAGGCTGCATTTGTGTGTGGGATAGAGTCTATATTTAGAAAGTGTACTATTTGTACTTCAGCTACTGATCTTCACTCTTTTATCTGAAATTTGGTGGTTCTGCTCTTCAGTTCTGAATTAATAGTGCTTCCAGAGGTGACTTTGTAGGGTGCTTTGATTTGTCATCTTATTGATCATCTTTCCTCAGCAGGTCTACCTTTTTTAGATTAGTTTGCTGCTCATGTGGAGGTAGCTGTTTACTATCACACTAGATTAGAAGTAGTCAAATTGGAGAGGTGAGGTTCCTGGAACATAGCAATGTTACGGTAACCCTCCATGTAGGTTCTGTCTTTTTATTATTTTCTATTTTTCAAAATATTCTTTATATTTTTGTTATTATATTTTATAGTACCTAAAAGAAAGGAGAACTAGTAATTTGCAAAATATTACTACTCCGAAGTTTTCTTTTTCTGCCTTACTAGAAATTAAGTAGAAATTGACCAAAACATTTGAAAACCACCAATGTGTACCTAGAGATCTTCATGTTTTGGAATTGGTTTTATTCTAGATTCCTTCTTTATTATTTCTTGTAATTGGTGGCAGATTATCTGTCATCCCAAGTGTCCACTAATATTTGCTAGCTCCTGGTATGTGCTCTGCTGTGCTTTTTCTTACTTCAAGGGCAATGACTTTGAGTACGTGGTGTACTGTTTTGCTGAAGTGGGTTGTAGAGTAATCAAAAGTAGTGGAGGAAAATAGTTTTCTATACATTTAACCAATTTTTCTGTTCACAATAGAAGAGATACATTTCTTTTCCTAATTTAAAAACTAACTTACTAAAAAGAAGTTTCTTGTGTTCTCTTGTTGGGCTTGACTTAGACAGTGATAATCTTTGCATCAGAAGTAGTCTAGATGAGGATGCATTCTTTTTTGAGACTTCAGACTTGGGCGTTTTTTTAAAATCTAGAAAGAAAAATAGAAATAAATTTTTATGAAAGTTTACTGTATATTCAGTAGAGCAAACTGATGAGGTGAAACTTGTGCAGTTAAGTAACCTTATGTACCACTGCAGAAGACTGCTTGTGCTACTTTCAATAACCGCTTATGGTACTTTTAACACCTTTGTAATATATAGCTGTTCTATATTTGTATAAGGTCTATCCAGATACCATTCAGAGTAGCGTTAGCGTTAAAGCGAGAGATGGAATACTGTAAGAGGGCTTTTGAGTGAATGTAGGTTCTTTTTTTGTAAGCAATCTTTAAACTTTCTTGTTTCAAATTCATGCACGCTGCTAAAAATAGGAATATGTTGTGGTTGGACACTAAAAATAACAAAATAATTTCTGAAATGTCGAGTAACTGTCAGTGATGCAAGGTGGATATAGTTTGTAAATTTTTAAAAAATTATTTGGAGGAGTGCAGTAGTATCTTTGCTCATTCACACAGTATGTGCATTATGTGAAAATGCAGGTTTGATCCTCCTACAAAACATGAATTAATTGTACCTGTTTTGGAGAACTATTGGGGTTGTTTTCTTCCCTTCCCAGGTTTAGTTTAAAGTACTCTCAGGGTCTCAAATTGACGCTCATTGCTTAACTCTCTGTGAGCCCACTACTGCTGGCTAAAGGAATACTTAAAAGCTCTCAAACAAACTTGCAGCAAATCTAATTTTCGGATTATTTGGTTGATCTGTGAAAAGTCGTGCCAAAGAATGCTAGATTTGTACTTAAAACTTCTGGAGTAATGTGATGTGATGTCGATAACAGAGACCTAGCATGTGTAAATTATGTTTCCTGCAAGTGTATTTGAGATGTTTTGCTGTGACTGTTCAGTTAGTGGAAAACAGTAGCCTTAAATATGTTTTGATGGAAAAGTTGTACAAAGTAAAAAAACGTGCGTTTCTTACAGAAATAAAGAGTATGTGAGAATTCAGAAAGAATTTTGGGAATTAATTTTCAAAATTTGTACAAGTTAACATTAAGCTGTCTTGAATGAATTTTTTTGCAAGAGCTCATCCTTCTCTCAATGCAATATGTCAGTTGTCACCATAAAATTGGTTGGACAGATCTTTCTGAAAACCGGTATGACCAAATGTAGGTTATTGGGTTTGATCTTTGTAGTTTTGTGGGTTTTTTGTTGTTTTTTTTTTTTCAATTGAGTGCTTTTAATCATTTTCATTTCCTGCAGAGCTATCTTTCCTCTCTAGAGCGATGCTTCAGAATAGTGTGTTGCCAGCTCTCAGAACTATACCAGTGGATCAGTATTACATGGTTACATTATAAATTCTGGAAGGCATCTAAAGAGATCCTACACATGCGCTTGCGATAGAATGAGTCTTTCAAGTGTGTATGTATATATATAAAAGCTTCACTGATTCATTTTATTTGAAATACCTATGCACAAGAAAATTCTCATTTCATCTGGCCTTGTGCAAAAAGGCAGCCAGCTTTTTGTTTCTTTCAACTGTGTTTATCAATTGATGTTACTTCTTCCTCAAAGAAAGTTCTGTAAACTTGGAACTAAGTGGTTTCAACTCTTCCATGAGAAAGTATTCAGACTCATATTTTCATTGCCATTGCTCCTTTCTCCTCAGATGTAACAGCCACTTGTTTTAGGCTTTGTGTAGGCAGAAGGCACTTTGCTTTTTTTTTCCTCAGGGAATGCTGACTGCTTCTGTGGTTTGTTTTGAATCTTGGGGAGTTGATGATGTAAATTGAGGTGAGGTTTGTTAAATTTATGCTTCAACCTATAGTGTGTAGATCTATCAGTTCAAGAAGTTGATGTAAATTTTGTGTCTTACTTGAGCATCTTACAGCAGATAGACCATAGAAAACATGTTGAACTGTAGTTAAATTTTTAAGTCTTCAGATTATGTAAGCAATGCGTGTGTTTCTGCTTTGTCTTAAAACCCTTAGAGCATTCGTGCTGTACTGGTGAGTGAATGGAGAGGCATGGAGGATGGGATGAGGATAGAATTGGAGTATGGTTTACTGCAGGCTTTTTCAGCTCTGATTAAGATAACGTAAACCCACAGAGTGCTGCCAGACCACCTAGTTGACTTAATGTTTTACATGGTTGGCTTTGTGAATCTTGGTTGCTTTATATTCTCAAACATATTTATAAGATTATCTTAGCTATTAACCCATATAGTGTATACAGTAGTAATAAGTTAATGTTCACAACTAAAGTTTTAGTAGGTTTAAAACCTAGAAAAAAAATAGACCAAAAAAACTAAAGCACTGTTCATCTTATTCAAAGGAAAAAGGTGGTGTTTTGATGTAAGCTACAGAAAAATACCGATATACTTGCTGTTTGCTGGACAGCTAATCTTATGAAGGCCTTCCAGTCTTCACAGATATTATTTTTTTTTTGGATGACATGCTATGAGCAGACTGGATCCCCTAATACTATATTTAACATTTTTAAGAAATTATAACACTAACTCCAGGGTAGACTTTGAGTAGCTGTGGATGTGTTTTTGTTTGTTTGTTTGTTTTAGCACACTGTACATACTATCTTTTAGTTGTGGTCTAACCTAATCTCATTAGAATTCCTGAGTTCTGTAGATGTTCAGGTTTCAGATGCAAATTTTCTTGGTTTTCCTCGTTAGTTGGGTCTTAAGTTCTGAGCAGTTATCATTCTGGTTGGTTCGAGTTTTGAGTAAGTGCCTCTGCATGGCATCGGGAAGAGTACTGCAGTTTATGGATCTTGCCTGCATTTGAAATTTGCTTGATTTTTGTGCAAGAGTATAACGTAACACCACTAGCATTCTGTAAAAATTTTTATACTGGCTAATTCAATGTGAGTTTTTTCAAGTGGCTTGCTAGGTTTCTCCACCCCCTCATTCTTGTGTTGTATAGTAGTGCACTATTAAACAGGAAATACTGTATTTCTACGGTAGTGGTAAGTAAAAGGGCTTTATGACAGTTCCTATAAAACTGATCAAGAGTTTTTGGTATTCTGCATGAGGAGTTATAATAATAGTAAGTAACATAAAAATAGAAGTGTTTTTCTAGAAAAAATATTACCATTTTTCAAAATATTTCTTTTTTTAATCTCTTCTGGGCAGGTATACACGGCATAAGTGGCAACATTCTCAGAATTTCAGATATGTATTCTGAAGTCTTTGGTTTTGATCTGTAGAACAGGTAGCCTTAGTGCAGGTGCTTTTACATTTGCATCACCATGACTGATCTGCAGCGTCTAATAATCTCTTAATATGTGGTGAAAATGTTTTGTGGTAGACTGGGACAGATTGTCTTAAGACGGTTTGTTTGAATCCATTCATAAAATGCACAGTGATTCTGCTACAGTCCAAACAGGTTCTTGACCTTGTGGGTGTGATCGCTGGATGATAGCTTTGGTTTCTAGTAGGTGTACATGTGGAAAATCAACTCTTGAGAAGTGAGCTTGTATTTCTCATTCTGAGTCAGTTTTTGTGGAAACAAGGAGTTGGAAAGTACTGTAGCAGAAAACTATAGCATGGGCAAGCATACTTTTTATTATATGATTTTTTTATTTTTCTGAAATTCAGTTAAAGCCAGTAGAATTTTTTTAATCACTTACAGTCGTTTTGTGATGGTGCAGGTACTGGCCTATCAGCAGAAGTAAATATTGTTAGATGACCTAACAAAAGAACTTCCACATCGACATTTTTAACATACACATTTTAGGGAAGGAAAAAAGTGTGTTTAATACTCAAGTACAGCAAGAAGGACAAAGCTGTAATAAACATTTACATTTGGATGGTACTTGCTGTGGAATTGCTTAGATTCTTTAATTAGTTGTGCATAAAACTAGTGTTTGAGGGCTGAAACTGTCTTGCTTGTAGTTTAAGTAAGGTATAATAGTATACAAAATGTACACAGATAACTTGCTTTGTTTATAGTTATGGATGAGGTACGTTTGTGGAAATGCCAATTTTTGGTTTAATACTAATGAGAGTAAACATATATTAAGACAATAATAATTTAAATTATGCACGTGAAGGATATAAAATTGAACTAGCTTATATCATTGAAAATTCATAATATTAATTTCTTATACTACGTGTAGTCCGAGTAGAGACTGTGTGTGTCTGTTTTACATTTTGTATGTAGAGAATCTTTATTGAAATGAATACGTTCTTTTTACTTTCCCACTACTTTTGTTTTCAAATGGTCGTTAGCATTTGAGTGGACCTATTTTTTGACATTATATATGTGGATGTAATTTCCATGTGTAGCTCTGGATATTTTTTTTTTTCTGCCACACTTGTTTTAGTGTTAGTCTTGCTCTTCCAGGCACTACTGATTTGTGCATCTGATCGTGGTATATGCACTATATGGTGCAAAAATCCCCCAGGGAAAGGTTGTTGTCAGTATGCAGCGGTATTGATTAACTGTAAATGTATAAGTGATTTATTAAGTGTATCTTCCTTCCCCTCCCTGTAGTAAGCTGAGGAAAAAAATTATCCTCTGTTGGCCTCTGTCTACCACAGAATGTTACGTTTCATATACTGTAGAAGTTCTCAAATTATTATGCTGTTATCATTGTGGAGAAGAAGTTGTCATCAAGCCCCCAAACCCTCTAAAGGCCCTTCTGCCCCTCCCTCCCACTTTCTTCCTTCATCCTCCCTCAAGTCGTTCATTGTGTTCAATGTTTTGAAATAGCTTCAGGAAATGTGTCTACAATCTGTATAAATTGGTGTGATTTCACAGATTTCCTTTTCAAATAGTGTTGATTTTTGAACAGTTGTAAAATATTGAACTACTTGTAGGTTAGTTGAAAAAACCCTGAAATAATTCTTGTGGGATTTGCATTGAAGTTGAGTGGATAAGGAATGGGCCATTTGTGGTTCAGAGAAGCTTTCTGAATTGAGGCTGGGAAGTAAATGAACTAACGGATTTTTTTTCTCTTGGAGAGATGATACCCCTGAGGAGACTCAGTACCTTCCACAGAATGGATGGATGTGCAGAACAGCATTGCTCTTGTTCCTGGCAGTTCTTAACTGGGATTGAGGCACACAGCGTCTCCACTATTCTTTAAAGTAACTATAATGTTAATATTCCACAAGTCATCAATATAAAAGATTTGCCAAAAAAAGCCATGAATTTGCCTCTTATTAAATCAATGCTGTTCATTTCTACTTTGTAATGTTGGGATGGTAGTATTAAAACTAATAAAACAATCACATACTGAATCAGAGTTTTAAACTGGCTTGACTTAGGTTAAAAAAAGAAGTATTTCTGTAGGTTTAGAGTTAGGAGTGATATGAGTAGCAGGCTGTGGTGTAATAGTGCTGCTTCTGCAGACAGTGACCTGTCATCCATTTCGGCAGTTTCAAGACAACCTACTGCATGTTACCTGGAGTACAGTGCAGTCCCACACTTGGGTTTTAAAAGGAGATGAAGAGAGTCAGGGACCTAAATCGCATTGAAATCTGAGCGTTTTAGCAATTTTTAATCTTTGCTAGTAAGTTTTCTTAGGTTGTAGGTAAACAACCAACTTCCCTTTCTGCTCTTAAGTCTTTAGTAAATTGGAAGTAATTCCAGCGGAAGAGGAACGAGCCACCTTCCTCCTACTGCAGCGTAAGAGCCTGCACGTGGCCCATTATCTGAAGTAAGCTGCTTTGAGGAAATGTGCGGTTGATCTTACTTTGTGGTAGTTTGCTCATAGTCACATAGCCCTCAGATTTTGGAAAGCATGCCCTTGGCTGTTCTAAGATTTTATTGCAGTGGAATACTGAATGACTTGAATGAAGTTTTTTAGGATCTGGCCCTTGTTTGTAAATGGGGAAAAACATGCCTAGTGGTTTATAAAATTTTATGCCACTGTTTCAACTGTCAGTCATTTGACAAGAGCCAGTTTGACAGCTACGGACACACAGCTGAGCTCTTGAAGTGCAGAACTACCTGTCTCTCCCTGTGCCTTCTAGACCTCCAGGATCCTGCTGACAGATAAGAGGGATGATTCACTCCCAGAAATTCAGCTCTTCCTCATTCCATTTCTACTGTTCTAATTAAGTTCAAATATTTTCTTTTAACACCAACTTTGTTTAGGATAGAAACCTTAAAGCTATTGTATTTCTTTCAGGAACATATTACCTTTCAGAATTTTTTTCCCGTAACTTTAATTTGAGGAAAGTTGTCTTAGGATTGCTATTTCTAAAGTGAGTCAAGAGAACTCTGAACTTCTCATTAGTCTTCAAAATATTGATATTAATTTTTATTCTTTTGGACAGGAGAGAGGAAGTAGGCAGGTTTTTGGTGTCCTATCTTTGTATTTATTCTTCTGCTTCATTCAGAATGGAATTTTTTTGAGTTAAGCAGTCCTGACCTGATACACTTTGTGTTTGGGTTTTTTTTCCCCCACATGTATTGTTTGCACTGTAAGTAATTGATACAAAAAAAAATAATTATTTTGTGTCTGAAAATGCTTCTGTTACTTTACAAAGTTAAACATGAAAGATCAGACTTTCTGAAGTGTAAACTTAGATCTAGACTTCAGCTCTAACAGTTTCCAAATTAGTAAGAGACGTTTCAGAAGCATAGATGGTGGTTCTTTACTATTGTTAGGTTGACGTGTTCTTAGGAAATAAGTAGTTTTATTATAGATGTTTTATAATCCTCCTCCGTTTTCAAGCACTATAGTAATGAGCGCTATAGAAATGTCTTTGACTGTTTTTAAAAGAACTTTGGTTAATAACACAGGCAATGTCACTATTTTGGCTGTATAAGCATTTCCATTCTATAGCAGTGACAACTGTCTTTTGAACTAGAACTTCCTATATTTAGCCTCTTACCAATTCAGTTCTTCTAGAAGCTTGAACAAAACCACTTAATTGTTATCTTTTAAATACAACTTTTTTAAAGCAAGTTTCATAATGTGATAACAGGTGGGCAGAAGCTTGCACCATGGCGGGGGGAGATTTACTCATTTGCAGATAATGACTTTTGGTATTTGAAAGGGCATTTATATTTGTCTGCAGATTCTGAAAAAAAAAAAAAGGTAACTTAAAAACTTGGATTTCTGGTTTTTTGATTAAATACTATTCTGCTATCCTCTTGGGCAAAGCATGCAATTCTAGAATAAAATCCCTAGTGAAATTAGTAGCGTCTTTGAAAGTTTATGTTGAAAAGAAGTTAATTTTGGTCTATCTTCTTTGTTTTTTCCCCAGTATCCAACCCTGCTGGAGGGCAACATCCTTCAGTCCTTGCTGACCAAATATGTGTGTATTTCAAGGGGGTTGGGTCTTGTGGAAAATAAATAGTAAGACAGATAAGTGTATAAGAGACAGAGTTAAGCTTTGTATAAGTGATCTTAGATATAGTATTTACTGACTTTCATTATCCTGTGTTATTCCTTAGCTTACTGATACGTTTTTTTATATAGAACCGTAAAGACTGGTCTGTGTGAGTCCATATATACCAATAAGTAAGTGAAAAATGAGGCTGGTGAGCTATCATTCATTATTTCATTGACCCACTCAGACAAGTAATATTCTGCTTTTATCTGTATTAATGAGAGTTGTGTTTTTATTTCTATTAACGAGAGTGACTGTTTGAAGGTGCATTTTGTAAGTTGAGCATCATAAATTGCAAGTTGAACCCGTAAGTTAATTTTTAGACAGCATAACGTAGTTTGTGGACTGCCTTTAACAGACCTGTAGGAGAGGAAAAAGATAGGTAAGTCTTGTCCATGGACTTAAACGTGTTATGCAAGAGTCTGCATCTCTAATAGAAAAATCGAAAGAATTGCCAAATCAGAGAGTCTCAAGGGTATTAGAGAGTAGTGAATACACATGGACCTTGTTTTGGATTAAGTAAGTGCTGTTACATACTACACTTCTGCTGTTTACTGCTGACTAAATATGTGTTTACAGTTGAGTTATGCTTTGAAACCATTCTGTGAAAGGCTGTTGACCTTAGTCTTTGTGTATATAATGCATTCTTATAGTTGCTCATTAGTAGTTACACTTAGCATGAGTTAGTGTTGGGAAAGTGTGCGACAGTCTGTAAATGGAAAGATGTCTATGTTCACAGAATCAGCGCTGGGTAATTTTGTGTTTCAGCTTATATTTAGTTGTCTGCCTCTCCTGGTTTTCTCCATTGTTTTTGCGTATTTTTTTTTTAAAGAAATTAAACAAAAAGTTTTAGGTCATCTTTTGCTTTGTGTTTATTCAGCAACTGATGGCTGCTCAATTTATATAGTTCATAGTCACGGTTTAAATGGAACAGGTGTTTGGGAGGAGTTGTTTTTCTCATTTTTTCCCCCTTTCCTCCAAGCTGCTATGTTCCGCAGATTTGGACAACTGAAGTTGAGGAGGAGCATTTGGGAAAAATGAAGAAATTGTATTAAATAAAATTTGAAATCTAGAATAAGCGAGGTATGTTGGCAGTTCAGGATTAGTCTCATTCTTCTAAATCAGTTCCTAAAATATGAAAGAGAAATGAGTCTCTGATCTTTCTTTAAATTTGTTCAATCTCCTAAACATGTCAAAACTGTTGCTGCAGTATGACATTTTCTTTTAAAGACTTGTTTTAAACTTTTCATATAGGCTGTTAAATTGCTATTGTGTGGTGAAGCTCCTGTCAGGTCTACCTATAATGCAGACAAATGTTACCCTTTTGAGAGGAGGAACAAATCTTTTTTCCTGGGCTTTGGGTTTACTAGAAAAGGAAGTTCTTGGAGGATATTACAGTTTGCTGTAAAGCTCATCAAAATCAACCAACCAAACCCCTTCCTCTTCAAGCCCCCGCCCCAAAGCAGCGCTTGTTTTGTGATGAGACCAGCAGTGCTCTGAGACAATGCCTTGGAGGTAGACCAAATCTGTCAGTCACTACACAGGAGGTATGACTCCATCTTTTAAGGAACAATCACTTCATAATCTACTTACTTCTTCTGCTCCATGCTGGCAGAATAGCTTTTCATGGCTGCAGAACTCATTTAAGCAGAGTAGAGAAGGAAAGGGTTTTGCCTAAAATTCTGCAATTCTTGGGTGTTTCAATTGACAAAGAGAATTCCCTTTTTTGACTTAATTACACGTTCTGCTTGCTTCTGCTGAGTAAAGCCGGACAGAGCTGAAAAGGAGAGGTGGATATTGCCATTCCTGCATTTCTACTACTAACTGAGTATTGTCATGGAACCCTGCCTATTCTGCAGAAATTCAAGCTGTTTTTGGGGTCGGACTAGAGTTGATTTTTCTCTTGGCCTTTATGGGATTACTCTGAGCACTCCTCACGCAGCTCGTCTTCTGAGCCTGGAATGGAGCATGGTGCAGGCCATGAATATTCCTTGCAGGAGGAATCTGGAGAAGCTTAGTGTAGAGATTGCGTCACCCAAATAAGGATAACACTTGAATGTCAAGGGATGAGTGAAGAACAAAACACAGATACTAAAAATGGTGTGAATATCTAATGTCGTAAATGATAACTGGCAGATGCTATAAGCAAACTATAGGCATAGATTCCCCACCACCACACACACACCTGCTGAGGGAGTATAATAGTGTAGTAGGCATTTCCTGACCCTCCTAGGAGATGTGGATAATACTGGATCGTCATCTCTGGTTGTTGTTAGAGGTCACGTAGGAGCAAAAGACTAGTTATTAGGACCAGTTTTGGTAGTTTTGGATCCCTGTGACTCTTTCAGCAGGTGGCCAAAGTGGAGTAGTAGCCCAGATGCAGGAGAACAGCAGTAGGTCAGGGTACCCCTTACTTTCTTCGTGCTCCTTTTCTTAGTTTCCAGGTATCTTTTTTGGTGTGTAACAGTTAACCTATTCAGATAACACTACTAAGGAATTTTGTGCCTGGTGTTTCTGGTTGTTCAGAGGTTGGCTGTTTTTATTTGATGGTGTGTGTGTTATGAAGCTGTTTGCTTTTTGACATGTTGATGTTTCTTAGGTAATGAGGTGTAGTCAATGTGTCCTCTTCCAGATATGCTCATTGCTACACAGTGATCAAAATTTAAAAATTCATAGAGTTGTGAATATTGAGCTCTCCATTTGTCATTAATAGAAGTACACTTTACGTGCTCTGTAGTTGAAGAATATGTAGTTCCGTATCTTAATATGCCATTTTTCAGAGATGTTCTTGGAGCAAACACTAGACAATATATTTCTGTCATTGTAAATTCTTGTCTTTTAAATTAACAGTATTGGAAGGGTTTATAAAAATTCAAGTAGTGATTAGGTTCTGAGGCAGGACATGTGCTGCTCTTGACCTTTTCTGGATAACCTCAGCCGAGCTTCATCCAGAATGAAGGATCCAGGCTAAGGATGCTGAGTTACAGTGTAACAGGCTATTTAATACCATCTTGATGAATGCCCTGCCTTGAAATGGAAGCGAAGACTTAGTTTTGACAGCCTCCCTTGCCTCTTGGACTGTGGGTCAGGACCCCTGTGGTGGCAGTTTTGGATGGCAGCAGTCAGCCCCTGCTCATTTTGTCTGCTGAAGGATAGGAAATGGGGGAGTGAGAACAGGCTGCAATTACTAGGTGCAAATGTTTACTCCCAGAGCTGCTAACTAACTTTAATTGTCAGTATCCACTCGCTTCCTTCAAGGTGGACGGCGTAAACACTTGCATTCTGTAATTTCAGTTTCTTCTCACGCCACTGCTCTGGGGTATTAGATCTAAAGGATGTCATGGAAAGGAAAGAGGCAGGTGATAGTTGTGTGTTTTGAAAATTTTGAGAAACACTGCTCTGCAGTAATCATTTCCAAATTGATCTCTTTCACCTGGTATTGCATAAATGGTAATAAACACTCTGCAGCTAGTCTGTAGAAGAACTTTTTAGTTTTTAAAATAAAAATTAAAAAAAAAATTAAAGTAAAAATGTCCTGCAAGCATGTTTACAGTCTGTTAAAACTTCTGAGAATTAATGGCCTGTTTGGTCTGAGATCTTTGTGAGAACTTTATAGAACTTGTCTAGAAACTTCTTCGGCAAGAAGGATGAGAAGCTGTGTCTAGTCGCTACTCTTGTGAGTACTAGTTCGTGTGTCTTCTGCTTCTGCTGGTTGGTAAACCTCTGTCGATATTCCTACCGAGATTCTGTAGAACATCTATTACCTCTTCCTCACTTTTTTTCTTAGCCATCTCTTGTTTAAGAAGACTGAAGTAGCTACTTTCAGTAAAAGTAAGTGGGTGTAAAACCTCAAGAATTCAGCAAGTTCTTAGCAGTTTATGCCTGTAACTGCCTTTCTTTACAATTCACAGCACTTCAAGCATGGTTTTATAAGTAAGAGGAGCAAGTTCTGTAGTGTTAAGGGCAAAACGACCAACTGACAAAACTATGAAATGAAGTTGTGTTCAAAGGAAACAGTGTTGTAAAAGCTAAATTGTATAGAATGGAAATTACATGCTAAAGCATTTATTTCTATGCAAAGTAATCTGGATTTCCAGCAGTAGATCTGTTTGGTGTTCTGCGTGAATCTGGGAGTTTTAGTGTTGTTGTTTGACTGTAGTTGGTATAAACTAGGGAACAAATACCTGGTTCCACTGCTGACAACAAGCATTTTATTGCTCACCTTTGCTGTCCTGCTATGCATTTCAGTTGGAAGACTGGTACTGGCGGTTTTAATAGGTCACACTTACTCAGGGAGCCCTGGTTTTCTGGCTTCCTCGGTGTACAGCTGTAATGTGTATCACCGAATCACAGAAGGATTGAGGTTGGAAGGCACCGCTGGAGGTCATCTTATCCAACCCCTCTGCTCAAGCAGGGTCACCTAGAGCCGGTTGCTTAGGACTGTCCAGACGGCTTTTGAATAGCTGCAAGGATGGAGACTCTGCAACCTCTCTGGGCACCCTCACAGTAAAAAAAAAAAGTGTTTCCTGATGTTCAGAGGGAATCTCCTGTGTTTCAGTTTGTGCCTGTTGCCACTGATCCAGTCACTGGGCACCACTGAAAAAAGCCTGGCTCCCTCTTCTGTACACACTCCCTTTAGGTATTTATATACATTGATTTAATCCCTGCAAGGCTTCTGTAAGCTAAACAGACCTGACTCTCTCAGCCTTTCATTATATGAGAGGTCCTCCAGTCAGTTATCTTAGTGGCCCATCACTGGACTCTCTCCAATATGTCTGTGTCTCTCTTTTACTGGGGAGCCCAAAGCTGGACACAGTACTCCACATGTGCCTTACCAGTGCTGAGTAAGAGCCCTTGACCTGCTGGCAGCACTCCTCCAAATGCAGCCCAGGATACCATTAACCTCCTGTGCCTCAAGGGCCCGTTGTCTCATCATCAACTTGATGTCCACCAGGAGCCCTGCGTTCTTTTCTGCCGAGCTGCTTTCCAGGCAGTAGGCCCCAGCATGTATTAACGCTTGGGGTTGTTCCTCCCCAGGGACAAGATGTTGCACCTCCCTTTGAACTACATGACTAGAAGAGAGATGATAATATTTTGTGTGAAGTTATATGTTAATGTCAAAACTACTGCAGTTTAGCTGTTTGCCCCTTTTGCTTTAAGGAATGCTGATAAAGTTACTCAAGAGGTGGTGGCTGTAGCGTTGACTTCTAGGAGGGAGACACTGAGAAATGTATTCAGGATGGTTACTAGCTCTACCTGCTGGTGTCTGTACTCTTCAGGTGGTAATGGCAGTAGACTGCTGAAAGTGATTGTTTATTTGGATCTTGGAGATTTTAATAGGATAGGCAAACACTGTTAAAGAAAGGGCTTGCATTTATCTGACCCTGCAGTGTGGCAGTACTGTGGAATAAAGGACCTTTTGCAGACTTTTTTTTTTTTTTGGGGGGGGGGGGGCTGAAACAATTGCACTTTCATGTACACTGATATTTTAATCTAATTTCCTCAAGATGTACTTCTGCTGCACTTTGAGTTCAGATGTTTGCGTTCAAGTTGCATCTTTGAATCATTAGTATTTGGATAGCGGTTTGTGAAAGTTTTCCAACTAGCGGCTTACAAACAGCTGTCTCTTCTGCCAATAACAGGCTTAATCTCTCTTCCATTCCCCAAGAAAGGTAATGTTCAGATAAACTGGAATACATGAACACATTTCCTCTCTTTGGACGCTGGCTTCTTACTATCTGGGTGAATCTGGATGTAAACACTACTGAAATTACTGGGATTTTGCTTCGGAAAGCTTTTCTGAACCTGGGTGGTGGTTTTGTGTTTTGTTTCTTTTAAAGCACCAGCAGAAGTGGTAATCTAGCTTCTGCTTAAATCTGCAAGAATAAAGGGCATAAGCAAGGCAATTTTATTACAGCTGTGGATTTCACTTGTAAAATATAACCATTAGAAGAAATCGGGAATGAGATGCAAAACCATTTGGGCTCTGATCCTCTGTTCATATTTGTGGAAGGGGATCACTTGCAGGCTCTGTTGTTGATAGGGGTCTAGAGAGTTGGGTCAGTCTTCACTGTTGGGTCAAACTGGGGGATCGGGATCACGGTTCTCTATTAGAATTTTTAGAGATGCTTTTGTACAGAATTCTGAAAGATGCCAAAATGTTCTAGTAGCCTCACAAACTTATTTATTGCTTAGTTGTTTGTTTGTTTGTTTTTTAATCTGCTTACAAGCCTGACTTAAGGAAGAAGGATGAAGAGATGAACCTGTGCGTTAAATAATCCAAGGATAGTTTTAGTCATTGCAATTCTTGCATAACTTTGAGGATAATGATACAGAAAGACCTGTTCTGTTCAAAAGTTAAACAACTTTGCAGCAGTGGAGAGGAAATAATAAATTTTTACTGAGGCTTTACTGCAGTGACTTACTGTCCAATAGAGTGGAGTTATGTAAGGTATTAGGAGCCTTTTGTTTGTTAGAAAACACTGCTGCAAACAAGCTAGCTATCCTAGGTCTTTTTTGGAAGACAGTGCTGTTCTAACTTGATATTCTAGAACTTTAGGAAATATGTTCCCACAAAACCTCACAGATATTAATCCAAAGTAAGTCAGTAGCAGAATAGGAAGCTGCACTGAGAAGCAGTCTCCTTCATGCCTAATTTAAAATATTTCTGTATATTTATCCCATGGAGATGTATACTCCTTAAAATGACCTTTTATGGATCTTTCTTGTGCTTCCAGAGCAGCTAGTGGTGTGTCAGTCGTTAGATGGCAGAAAGCTCTGTGTTCACGTTTGTATTCAGTGAGTTTGGAGCAAATATTGTTACATGCATTCTTTCATTTTTTACAGCATTTGAATTAAAACTAGAAGAATTAAACAGTTCACTTTTAGCTTTTTCTTGACCAGATCCGAATTATTAGGGGTACTGCTTATCTGTAACATACAGGAATGTTTACTGGCTGACCAACCCAGAAACAGCAGTGGTGTAATACCTCTTCAAACCAGCAGCTGGTGATTTGCCTGATTTACACAGATCACACCTTTTTTTAAATACAGTGTGCAATTAAATTGCAGTTGAGAGAAAAAGGTTGTCATGTTGGCTGGGAAATTTTTGGTTAGCAAGAGGAGAAAATGGCATTGGGAAGTGTTGGTTTGATTCTATACTCTGTTTGCAAACAAACCCTCATTTTTTCTGAAAGGAAAACTGGAAAGCTTTTACTTGGATTGCAGTCTGCAATTCTAAACGGTTGCCTTCATTATCAGTACTTGTAAAATTGCTTGTTCAGGAAGGCTTTAGAAAATAATTTCCCTGAAGAGGCACCAATGTAGCAAATGCAAATTAAAAAGAAATTAACTGACCTTTCAAGATTATACGTAGCAGAATAAGCAGAAAGCAGGGAGGGACAACATTCCACCATTCCTCTGTTACTTTGAGGTTTTGGGTTTGGGAGATAGGGAACTAAGAATTTTTGAATGTGTTTGGTTTTTTTTTTTGTTTGGTGTGTTTGTTTTTTTTTATTTCAGATATACAATGACATATCTCTTAAGTTTTGGGTACATACAGATGGGTAGACTAGTGGCTGTGGTATCAGGAAAGTTGAAAGGTAGCAAAAGGTTTATTTTTACCATGAAAATCTTTGTATTTAACCAAAACTCCAAAAGACGAGGAGTATGTGTTTTGTTTTGATTTTGTCCAGCAGCCCGTTCCCTCCTGAGGCAGTGAATGACTTATCCTTATTATGAGCTCTACTTCTATTTATAATGCCTAGAAACCTTGGTATTTTGAAATTGCATGTAAAAACGTACTTTTAACAAAAAAAGTTCTGCTAATCATTGTGTTTGATTACAAATGCAGGCAAATCTAGTCTTCCATGTCTTTCCTCTATTCACTTAGTGGTTTTGGGGTGGAAGGGGAGGGAAACAAAGGACTGGTCATGATTTTCCTCTGTAAAGTCATACTATTATTCTTTACTCTTTTACTACTCTCAGATCTTATTTTCAAGGCTGTTTTGACAGTATTGGTAGACTCTGGGGTATTTTCTTTCTCCACAGTAATTCTGGGAATAGTGGCTTTTTTCTTCTCTTCAGCCTTTTTCCTTAGATGTAAAATGCTAGATCAGTTCCTTTTTGTATAAATGAAACCAAACTTAAATTTAAACATTGCATTTTAAATTTGGTTCAATTAAAAAGGTTTTGTTTTTTTTTTTTTTTTCTTTCAGTTGGGTGGTGAAACTTGGCTAAATCACAAACTGAGCAATACTGACATCTGGTATTTTGTTGCTATGCTCACTTGCTATCCCAGATACTGCTTTATCTATAAAGCATCATGATTTGAAGCACCTTTGCATTGATAAGGCACAATTGTAAACTAGTTCACACTAAGCACTAGATAGTAGAGGACAAAAGTTGGTTTGCTGTTATATTGAGACTATTTATTATAAGAGTTTCTCTCCTCTGAATTTTTCTTTATTGCTGTAGTTTTTATTTGGTGTATTTACTGAAGTATATAGTGTCTAAATAACAGATCAAGCAGATGCATAGTCTGCTTAGTGCTTGATGCATGTCCTGTAGCAAGTTATTTAACCATACTTGTGCAATGCATATATGTTCAATACAGATGTTAATGTTGGACATTTGTGGGGCTTTTTCAACAACACTTGTAGGTATTTAAATTGTAGGCACGTAATTCTTTTGCCATTAGTATATTGCTGTAAACAAAGAATACCTACTTAGCTCAAGCAGATGACTAAGTTAAGTTTGCTAACTCTGTGTCAGACATTACTATCTTTTATTGTACAACTTGATTTGGGGTCTGGTTAAGCAGATCAGTGATGCAGTACGATTTATGAGGTGCCAAGTAGCACATTAGCGTGGGACCGAGAGTTAACTGATTATCACTGTTAACACTGTGGAGGAAGAGTAGGGAAGAGACCCATGTCCATGATTATCTGCCTTCCCACCTCCGTAGACTCTGGAGTTGGGTTCTGTGGATTTGCAGCGGTGAAGGAGAAAAGCATTTAACTTTTACAAATTATAATTTTCATAACTATTTCTTGAAATCCCTACGAGTTTAATAAGTACTGTTTTTCTTTTGATAAAGTTTAAGAAACCTTGTGATAATGGAATCAACAAAACAGGACAGACACAATTACTGCTTCTGGAGTTACTTCTAAAGATAATTTTCTCTAGTGATCTTTCTTGATTCTAAACAATAATGTATTGTTTTGTTTTTACAGATGACTATGGATGAGAAATATGTGAACAGCATTTGGGATCTTCTGAAAAATGCAATCCAAGAGATCCAGCGTAAGAACAATAGTGGTCTCAGTTTTGAGGAGCTGTATAGGAATGCATATACAATGGTGTTGCATAAACATGGTGAGAAACTCTACACTGGACTAAGAGAAGTGGTCACTGAGCATCTAATAAACAAGGTATGTGATTTTATGAATGAAAATGAAAATGTCTTATATGAAAGAACTCTGAACAGTCCTTTAAGTTAGCAAAAAATCTAATGTTGCCTTGTGTTGAAATTGTGTTGCTACCCTCAAAAATGATAGCTTAGAGCTAACGTGAACCTTAAATGACTTCCTATTCCAGATACTGTTTGTTGTAAGTTACTGGTGGAGGGTGGACCCTAGGAAGTATTTGAAAGTGTGTTACAGGAAACAGCTTCAGCTGAAGAGAGCTCTCTTCTGCTGAGAGCTGGGAATTTTTTAAAACAGGTTTGTAGCCTTTTGGTGGCATTTTGTGACTTTCTCAGAACAAATTTTGGTTTGTTTTCCTGTCAGTTTTTTCATCTGTGGAACAAAATAAATACCAGTGTAGGAACCTGTTTGTTATGGGCTAATGAACTAATTCATAAGTTAATGAGAGAGTTTTGCTAGGATTATGCTATTTAAAGAGGTGGTAGCCAATGTACAAAAACATCAGCTCAGCAACAACTGAAGTCCTGAGTAGTCTGCGTTCTATCATTTCAGCCTTGTCAAAACCATGTAATTCAGTCAAATGACATGCAGAAACTTCCTGTTTCTGAAGATGAATCGTCTGAGAAAGGGGCTCTTCACATCTCACGTTAAGCCATGGAACCACTTCTTCAGTGTTTGTGAGGAAGGTTTAGGGTTGATTAAGAAGTATGTCATTGAAAAAAGTTAAAACTCACTTATTATGAGTCTAGATAATATCTAGTGGTAATAGGATCTTAAGTCTAGGGAAAATGCATTACTTGCTCCTTGTGGTAACATCCATAACTGCCTATCTTTGAAAAGAGACACATGTCCACTTTGATCCCATGTACTGGCTGTGGGTCCACATGGAGTATCAGATTTTTGTCCTGTTATTACAGCCTTTGAAAAGGAAAGTCGTACACCATCATGTGTCTTGGATGATTACTTCTGGCTGAATTACAGAGAGTGGATGGGAGGTTTATGTCTTAATAATGCATAATGCTTGGGGAGCTTTTTGCACATTCTAACTGGAGTTGCCGCTCCGGCAGAGCAGTGTGTTATTTCTCTTCTAAAATCTTAGTTTTCAAAGGTGTGATCCAGACCAGTATCATCTAAAACTGCTTTGGATATGGGGCTTTTTTACTGTTTGCACGAGAGGAAGCATCCTGTATGAAGTGACTAAATAATTTATGGCTCTATTCTGTAATTGTAGCACATCTGTGACTCTCAAACACTTCTGTTTTCATAATCTGTGCATTCATAATCTCTATTGTTCATATAAAATGTGTCAAATGGCTGAGGATTTTTGTGCCTTGTTCTTGTATGTGCCTGTCTCTACTTAATAATAATCATGACACTAAACTTTTATTCTTCCTAGGCTTTAGTTGATCCTGATTTAATTGAGGAAAGCTTCTTATCTTTGTTCATAGCTATTCTGCATATTAAAAATTACCCATATGGAAAATTAATTATTCTGAAGTGCTAATTGTGGCAAACTGACAAAGAGCAGATCCTGTGAGTTTGTATTGTCACTGCACTAGCTGAGAGGGTTGCACAGATACCAGTGTAGAGAAGTGCCTTTCTGACACTTAATGCTGTTGTATCTGATGCTTAAAAAAAAAAAAAATCTTCTCCAATCATCTAGTATTCTGATCTTTAACATGATTAATCAAATTCTATCTATGTGTATGGGTAACATAAAAATAGATGAACAAAAGGGTTTTTTGTAAATAAAAAGTTTAACTACTGAGTTTTAGTAGTTAAATGCTGTAGTTAAAAGGGCTAAATGATTCACATGTCTGATGAGGCATTCTATAAACTAAATAATCCCAGGAAAAGATTAAAAAAAAAAAAGAAAGTGTGACTTTGTCAAGTTCTAAACAGTAAAGAAAACTTCTGTAGGCTCAAAGCTACTCCTTGTCCTTTTTGGTGGTTTGCTTAAGGATGTTATGTTGAGGCAGTTATAGATGGAAGTATGGACAAAATAGTGCATTGTTGATGAAGAAATAGGATCACTTCTATAATGGTATCTTATGATTATGCCATTAGTACTTGTAAGATAAATAAAAAGAAGTTTTTGTTTAACCTTGCACTTCATTTAACAGAAATTTTAGAGGAATCTTGTATTTTCAGTGTTTCTTTCCAAGAGCAGTTCTCTGTTAAATATTAAGTAGCTAATTAACAATAAATGCTCTCATCACAAGCCTTTGTAAACTTCTATTCAGAAAATCAATGGTGGATACTAGAGTTAAGAAGAGGGGGATTTATTTTGCCAACTGAAATGTTGTCCATGAAATCTGTTAACTTTTATCAAAATGAAAATGTGCAGAAATGAACAGATTTTGAATAAAGGACTGCACTCGGTTCAGGAAGTGCGTCTGAGGAGCCAAACCCAAATTTTGAGTTGCTAGGGCCCTTGAAACAAAATTGCCATTTGCTCTCCACATCTGCTGGTTATCTTTGTACAAAAAAGTTACAGTCCTGTAGTATTCCAGTCATGCTGGTTAATTAAGAATAGATGAAGAGGCTAGGTAGAGGCAATGTATTTGTTCAGATGTTTTTACAAATAGTTTTCAAGCTTGGAGAGCGAAAGTGTTTATTTTTGGTGTGGCACAGTTAAGAGCTACATTTATACTTTACGCTTATTTAATTGCTAGATAAGTAAGCACAACTTTCAGCATTTTTATTAGAAAGAATAAAATAAAACTTTAAAGAAGAAAATTATTTAACTTAACAAGAAAATATAATACCGTGTACTGTCTTTACAGCCTGTTTAATTGTAAATAAAATGATAGGTGCAAAGATGATCAATACAAGATTTAAACATGCAAGCAAGTTTAAGTATGCTTGGTTTTGAACTTGCAAACCCTCATTGCTTGTAGGTACAGTCACCAGGTTCTGGCTGCTTGATGAAGGCAGTAGTAAACTAGGTAGCTTACTCTGTATCATTGGCAGGAGTCAGATGTCTTGAACTACCTTGTTTTTACTGCAGGGTAAGGACGTGTTAAAACTTGGCATTGCTTGTGTATTAACATCATTATTAAAGTCTAGTACATGTAGAATTGAATTTAAAAATACCATTGAATAAAAAGCACTGAAACCTTTCATCTTAATTCAAGCATTTAGTTCTTGTGCATCTGGTACTTCATTGATTTCTCCCTCTCATGTCCTTTGGCAATCTTGCAGCTTGATGTGGACACTCTTCCTTCACACTTCTTGAGCCTAGTCTGTTACTTCTTCACACAAATGTTGTAAAAGTGTTTTTAAAAAGCGAACACACAAGGCTTAGTTTACAGGTCTCTAAACCATTTGATGATAAGCAACACCACTTGTGTTAGGATAAAAAAATCTGAAAGTTAAAAAGTTTGCAAGATAATATTTTTAAACTTCCCTTCATTTTTATGAACACTTCATAGTCTAGTGAAATCTAAACCCATGACATGCAACATATCATATACATTCTGTAAATTGTGTGTGTGTGACAAAGGAATTGATTGATTTTGTTGGCCAAGCCCAATACAGTTTTGTCGGTTTTTCTGTGCAGTGTACATCAGAGATTCAGAGATGTAAAGGACTGTCCTAAGCTTAAATGGGCCAAAACATGCTGGTTTGGGAAGATACTAGAACATTATTGAAAAGGAAGACATGCTTGGGATATTCTCATGTCCTATAAGACTTCTTGATCTTACCAAACATTTCTGTTACTGTCTGTTGCTGGCATGCCAGAATGCTTTATGACATGGTAGTCTTTGCTGATACAACTGGTGGAGTTCGGTAGCGACAGTGCATGCTATTTCAGAATAATAATAAAGGCAGGCATGCAGGAAAGCCTTCGGTACAGGAGGCATAGAGCCAGTCATTGTGACAGTGGTTTTAAGTACAGAAGGAATTGTGTGAGGTGCTGGTGCAGAAGGTATGGGGTAAAGGAAGCCTGTCTGTCCTGGGGCTTATAAAGGTACATCTAGAATCCTTGGCAAGCTTTAAAATTTGCTGTCGTGGTATTGCAGAGAGAAGGGGAGAGACAAGGTAGGAATCTCCTACAGGGAGTTTGAAATTATTTCCATAACATCTATGCAATATGGAGGAATTACATGGGGAAATTAATTAGTGAGCATTAGGGGATACTGTAAGCCTGACTGACAATGTATGAAGTATTATCTGCCTTTATCTTTCCTTAGTGATGTTTTAAGATGATCTTGTGCAAGTCTGCAGTTTTATGGAGAGTGAAAGGATGTGAGGGAATTGCTAGAAAGTAAATGCAATTCAGAATCGTCAATATTCTTCAGTGTTGTTTTTTTATTCCTTTCAGCAAAAGGATAGCGGCTGCAGGGGTGAACAGACATTTCTGGTACAAGCATAGTTAATCTGTTAACTTAATTGGAACTCTAAGATTTTTAGAATGCGATCTTTTGGACTACTTGGACTTTTGTAGAAGATGAAGAAACTCTGTAATAAAAGCTCTGAGAACTTGAGGCCTTAGTGCAGAAAGTGCCGTTCTATACTGCAGCTCCCCACAGAAGGTTCTGGCTGTCCTTACAGTAGTGGAAGTTACATAATTGAACTATTTGTGCTGCTGCATCAGGCCAGGCACTCTAAGAGAGAAAATACTAGGCCATAAGTCTGCTTTGTGTACACTTAATAGAGAGCTCTTTAAAGGTATTGAAAGCTTATGCTATCAAACTCTTCTTAAGAGATTGGTGGAGGAGGGTGGCCTATTTCCATAAGAGCTATATCCAGTATAAAATACAGTTGAACCTGAAGTTTATATACAAGATTTCATCCTTGCAAATATAAGAAGACCTTATGTAGATTATGAAGCTGCTAATTTATTTTTGACACTGTATATGGACAGTCCTATTTAAGCTGGATATGCCTGCCGATTTACTGCATAACTGCAAAGATTGTCCTAGAAATCACTACAAGCTCAGCTAATTGAAAGTAACGTTCTGCTGGTAAAAATCTGAGATTGAAATTTTCTTAAGTCTTTGGAAGAGCAGCAGCTGTGTCTCTGAAGGGCTTACTTCTCAATAGAAGAGTGTGGTTATCCAGGTTTTTTTACGACGACTCATTTATTCCACCAACATGGTTTGACTCTGCGCCTTTTGCATGGCTAAGATGTTTTGTGCATTATAGTAACTTTCCTGTAATATTCTTGTATTCATGGCCCATACAAGGAATATATTCAATGCTTATTAACTAGGCAGCTGTTACAAGCAATAGTTTGGTTGGCTTTTGTAGTAGCAGCTAAAAGAATGGCTTCACAAACCTGTCTGTAGCTTAAAATAAACCTAGGAGAATGTTATTAAGAAGCTTCACAGAGACACTCTTCGAGTAGTTTTGTTGTACAGCACTCATTCCTGGATTTAAAACACGTTTCCAGAAAGCCACATGGCATACTCTTTGGAGCAGAGGTGGCACAGATCTGAGCATTCCCATGACTGCTTGGAAGAATTGCTACTAGGTGGCAAGCACCCCCTTTTGCTACCAGCTGGTATGTGATTTGACACTGGCTGGTCTAGTCGAGTGATTGTGATGGATGTGTGTAATTATAAAGGCACACTGCCTCTATGTTGTTAAAAAAAATAATAATCTTTGATCCTTGAAGAGTTCTGTGATGGCCTTGTATACTTGGGTAAAATTGATCAATCCCTGCCCTGGTTATCTGTGCTTGTGAACTAATCCTGCTTTTAGTTTTGCTTTAGTAAATTTTACTAGTGTGGATGACCTACCAAGTAATGTTTCCAGTATGTTTCCATATTGACTAAAGAAGTGGAAGCAACCATGTCATGTTTGTTTCTCTTGTTCTGGGAGATTCTGTATACTCTTTACAAGTACTGCTGGTGAAGTTTTTAAGGTGTATTTACATTTTAGCTAAAAACTGCATAGATTGGATGACATCAGAGCACACATTTGGAAGACCAAAGGGTAAATGATGACCACTATCAGAAAGAATGAGGCACCCAAGCAGTGCCTGTTGTGACTTATAACTGCGTATTGTGTTTCCCAAAAGCAAGGAGGAGAGGCGTTGCTTGGGTCTGGATAGCAGGTGTTTGAAGATTTAAGAAAGCTTTGGACAGCCTTACAAGCATACCTATATTACCTAGATTCAATAACAAGGTGGATATTATAGGGATAAGTTTTCACAGCTTCTTGAGAAGAGACCATTGTGTTGATATGATATTCCATGCTATGTTTCTGGTTTGCTCATCTAAGTTTATGGATTATATGTAGTAGTGTGGCAGACTGATTTATTTAATTTTTTTTTTGTTATGCTGGTTTTGCCTAGTAACTTCATAAAAAATGACAGAATGAAGTCTGTCAGGTGGTTGTATCTGATGTTGGTGCAGCTTGTGGCTGCTTGTCATGTGTGCTTTGTTTTCCTGTTTGAATTCTCTGTACTGAAATTTGCACTATCACACAAGTATAAATGCAAATCTATGAATGTAAAAAATAAATTCTGTTTGGTTACAACAGAGGGCAGAATGTATTCTGCATGTTATATCGAAAGTCAATTCACATGTTTTTTTAACTCTGGAATAATTTTTTTTACATTCCCTCAAGTTTCTCTTTTATATGAGTTTAAAGCTTGAGCACTGTAGTATATGCCTACTGCATGAAAATCAAAATACGTAACTGGCTGTACTTTTTTTATTAGTATGGAGTAATTGTGTCAAAAGAAATAAAGATTGAAGTCGCTGGGACAAATGGATCAACTAGCAAATACGTTTGTAAAAACAGTGATGACATTCTTTTCTTCTTGGAGTCTTGTTGTTGGAGATTATGGACTATTAGTGTAAGAGTCTGGTCTCTACCAAGTGACTGTTTCCTTTCAGGACTATTTGCTGTAACTTTATGCTATCTCAGCATATCTTTCCGAATGTCATCATGGCCAATTTTCCACCTGTACTTTTTCCTGTTCGTAACATTTACTGGTACTACCCAATATTCTGAAATTATTTGTGACAGTAAAGTTAACATTAATTGAAACACTATGGCGTAGGAAATTAAACCTTTGAGGAGATGTAAAAGAGTATTTTTAACATTTGAGATTTCAGGTATTCTTTTGAAATTTAATATCCATGTTTATTTTGTTGCTCTTCTTTTTAACCTGATTTTTCTTACTTATGTGAAGTCTTACTTTTCCACAGAAGTGAAATACAGAGTAGGAATAGTCAGCACTGAGGAAAAGCTAGAACTTAGTCGTAATATTCAAGTTCATAGAAGAGCAAGAGTTATTTTTTTGAAGCTAAACTTGTTAAGATTTAGATGATGCAGGAGAAACTGACTTGGGTTTATGACAATGTATTATTTTTTGCTTCAGGTGAGAGATGATGTGTTAAACTCCTTGAATAACAACTTTCTACAAACACTAAACCAAGCATGGAATGATCATCAAACAGCGATGGTGATGATTAGAGATATTCTGATGTATATGGTGGGTATTCTGCTTTTTCACACATTTGATTTGATGCAGTAAATGTTCTTTTGACAAATGTAAACGAATAAGCCAGAGGGGTAAAAAGCAAGGCATGCTTACTGGTCTTCTTCCTAAGACTACTTGTCTGCCCCTTGTTTTGAATTCCTGTGTGCATGCAAGACTATTACGGGTGTGTGACAAATTATAATTAGATTCTTCTTTCAGGTTGTCTCATCATCAGTTGAAAAATGTACCTGAAAAATGGCTGGATTTTGCAATTCTTAAAAAATAGGCTAGTCAGATCCATTCGGGCAGGTTATAGATAGTATTTGCATGTTGCAGTTCACGTAGTGGTGGTTTCTTACTCTGGAAAGCATGATGGTGTAAAGCCTCCTCAAACTTCCAATGTAGCTGTTGTTCTTTAAGCTTAAGGGTTTGAAGAGGATAACTTTGCTTAAGTACAGTGTGTGTCCCTGAATGTTAAATTTGAACTGAATCTTTTGCTGGTCATACAGAGCTTGGGTACAAGTTTAAGCAGTGAACGTAGATGAGAATGTGATCTTTGGTTGCATGGTTGTAATTTTAAAAGAAAAAAGAAAAGCATTCCTTACCTGGGAGCTAATGGAAAAGTCCTTTTTTGAAGAGAGAGGGCCTTACATTTTTGTGTCTGGATTGTGTTATACTTTAGGTAGTTGGTATATGTTTAAATTCCGAGAATGGTGGGTGTGCTCTGAGGATGCAGGAGAGTGTATTTATGCATAGCTTCTAGCCAAAGGCTTTAACTTCAGAAGGAAACGAAATATGTGTTGAGATACTGCAGGTTTCTATGTAAAATATTTTTTTTTAAATATTATACTGAAGATAGTACTTTATGCAGTATTGGACAGTGAAGGACAGATAATGGTAGCACTTTCTTTTTGTCAAAAAAGATGATTAACTGAGATTGTGCTCTATCTGCTGAACAACTGGAGTTAAGATCTTACCTTGTAGCTGTTGAAGATCTCATGCTATGAAATTGAACCTGTTTGTATTAGCTGTGAAGAAATCCTCCTTGGTTAATAAGGTACTAAAAGTTAAAGAATTTGGAGTAATTATTGTAGCCGTATAACTTTTTTTTTTTTAAAAAAAAATGGATTTACTGGCTTTCATATTGTGGGTTTTGTGTGATTTTTTGTTTTGTTTTTAAGTTGGGAAAAGGCCACATATCTAAAGACAAGAGGGCTGGATAAAATGCCTTCAGTGACACGTAATGATCTGTGTATCTTATCCTGCCAAAAGGAAGATTGAGAGATTATTTTGAAGATGTACTATCTTCACTATGAGAAGTCATGGAATCTCTAATCTGCTGTGAAGGACAAATACAAATCAACTGCTGCTAGCTGCATCTGGGCAAATTCAAGAATAGTTAGCAATTAGGATAATCTGCCAAAGCTAGTGTTGAATTTTCAGAAACATTAGAAGATGAAATCCAGAGCTTTTAAGGAGAGTAGCTGTTGTGTTTTAGCCAAATACTATGATTATGTCAGTATAGGAGGTGCTGGATGCTCCAAGCTACATAGGTAGTCAGAGTGGGTAATGCAGTATTATCTGCTGCTCTTAAATTCAATAAAACTTTGATCCTCAAACAGTGTCAGAGAAAGCTGGCTTAGCAGCTGTTCCTGTTTTAGTGTATTGACCAGTATACTGAAGATGAAGAAGTCCCCTCTTTGAGGAAGGGTTGCATGCTTCAGTTAGCACTTCTGGGGGGAGATGAGTGCTGTTTCCTAAGTATTTTTTGTGCTCGGGAGAACAATGCCTTGAGTTTTAACTTTATTTGAAGCTTGTGAGTGCTGTTAGAACAGCTTTCTCTTTTCCACCAAAACTCCAGAAGATGGAGACCTGCAGCATTCCTACAAGTGCAAATTGGACTTCATTGGGTTGTATTTTAGATTCAGAACAGAATAACAAACAAACAAACTTGATTACCTCTGTAATATTTAGTCTTTCATGCGCTGTTTGACAATTCCTAATTATTTTGAGTGGGTGTTCAGTTGAGACCTCCACTTGACTAATTATTTGTCTCCCATAGGCTTTTCTCCTTGTATCAAAATAAGACTCAAAGAAAGAGAAAAGACATATCTACAATAAAATACATTTATAGTATAACAGTAAAAATATGATAATTTTTTCTTTCAGAATGCTTATATAAACTTGTCAAACTTTATGAGCACTGATGTCTGTCAGAAACTTTTATAATGTAACATGGTTTTTATGATTCTAAATTTAATCTTTATTAGAACTATGTAATGCAAGCAGCTGATACAATGAGAAGATTCCCTCCTTTTCTTTGACTTGGAGGAGCAAGAGACAAATTATCATTAGAAAATACATACTTTGATCACAAATCAAAGTGTAAGCTATGGTTTAAAATGGGACTAGTTTCAAAGATGTGCAGTTTCACCTTTGTCACTGGGATGTCCTCTTGAATCAAGCATAATTTTATTCATTGGAAAGAGACTAAGAGAAGGAAACTTCTAGTCGTTGAGTATGTGTTCATTCAAAAAGCTGAAAAAGCTGCTAATACCATGAAGTTGTAAAGTGGAGGAACATCTGTCAAAGATGATACCTGACTGCTCTTCAAAGAAACCATTTTCAAGAACTTTATAAAACAAGGAATGATTTGTTCTTCTTTTAAGATGTTGAGACTGAAATGTAGTTTTATAGTGATATGCTTATGTCAGAAGTTGTTTGTACCTTTTTATTTAAGTACAGCTAATATAATTTACAAGAAAAATATTTTATCTTAAAAAAACCTAACACTGTGTAAACTCAGTCACCAGGCATTGTTAATTGATATGCTTGTGTTCCACCAGGAGAAGTATATGCAATTATAATACATTTATTAATAAAAAGTAACCCAGTCTTTCTCTTATTTTGTAGGCTGTCCCAATTACTTACCCATCAGTTTCAGGAAATGTGCCTATCAGTACACAGCAAGCCACAATCTGACATCAGTGAAAGTAAAACTTTAACCTTCTCTTGAGTTCCGATCTAACTCTCTTAAATTCTTACTTCAGCCTAGTGATTGCACGTCTTAAACTAAGCTGTATCTGGTTTAATGCCATATTTATTTTCCAGTTTATTTTCACCCATTAGCTCCAGTATGATCTAAATCAAAACAAACATCTCTCCAACCCACCTTGATCTCTTTCCTCCGTTTAATTTTGCCACTTCTAAAATAAAAATTAATTCAAATAGATCTTTTTTTAGAAAGGTATCTTTTTTGTACAATGGGGTTTGTGCAGTGTTATGATACATAATGACTAGAATAGTTGCTGTTTGAGACTTATGGCAAGATTTGACTTTATGTGCAGAACATCTTCCAGAAGACACTTGTAAAGCTTACCTTATAATTGCATTTTAAAAAAGTGTATTGCCTTGTCTGTTGTGTCATGGCTGCTGTCTGGTAAAAATCTGATTGGTTTCAGGTCTGTTGTAGTTCTAGTATGAGGTTTTGCAACCTGGAATTACACAGTAAAGGCAAATCTAACTTTCTTGAGGTATTGTAGTTTCCACAACTGAATTTCAAGTTTGCATAGTTCCACTGTATTTTGTAGAATGCATGCGCTAGCTTGCCTCCTTTTGTTTTAGATGTTCAGGCCAGAATAGATGTAATACTCTCTGTAAATTCCTGGTACTGTCTGTAGCAAGCAGTGAGGTAGCGAAGCAGTGAAGTCACGTCCTAAGTAGCATCTTCACGAAGTCAAGTCATGTACTAAGAAATGTTGAAGTAGTGAAGTAACATACTACATTTGGGCATACCTGAAATTCAGTCTCACTTATGGCTGCAGCATAGGTAAGCATACCTACAATAGTTTTCATTTAGCTACTGTATGTAACAATAGCAGTAGAGGTGCAGTTGTTTGGTCTTTTCTTCAAGCTACATGAGTGTGAGTATTCCCAGAACATCTTGTGGAAACTGGGCTAAACTGGATTCTGTGGTGTCACTCCTTTACTACTTGTACTTGCTAAATTTAAAGCAATTTCAGGTATGCAAGCACAGTAGTCACACCCCTGCTGCATTATAGGCATATGAGTAGTGCCAGTTAAACACTGTCAGAAGTGAATAATTACTCTTGCGAATACAGCTGTGGATTCTGCAGAAGGCAGAGCATTCGCTTCTCATCTGTGCTGTGCACAAAGCCGGTGTCTTGATTTAGGCCAGCACTGACAGATCGGCTATGTGAGTTTTGACCTCAGGGCATATGACTCTCATTGTTCTTGGCTTACGCACAAGGTAGTAGGGAGAAGTGGTTTTATTTTCAGAACTAGGATCAAAGACACTGCTATATATATACACAATGGTGTCTGAAGGCTGCATCATCCAGGTAGTGCGTTCATGCAGAGATGGGCAAAATGTGGCAAGTGATATTTTACAGTAGGTAACTTGCTTTAGCTGAGATCAGAATTATGCTGCAGTGTAAGCAGCATTGTAGTTTATGAATAATTGCTGTCTGAAACTCCACCCTTGTCTCCTGAGAGTTACTCTTACCTTTAAGCACCTGCTGCTTCTCCCCGTGGGAAGTGGTTGCTGTTCAGTAGCATGTAGCCTTGTCAGTCAAACCTGTTCCCAAATGGGGTTTCCCATCTCTAAGGTTTGGGTTTTTTTTAGATTGGGAGAGCTTCCAGTAAACAGTAAAAGTGATCTGTTACCAGGGGTAAGCAATCAGCAGTATCAGAAACATGAATGTTGCTGCTCTAATTTGGGTATTGTAGAGCGGTTTGACTTACTAAGGAGGCATTGCTGTTACATAGAGAAGAGTTTCTAGTGCAGTTGCTGTTTCATAATGGCAGTGTTTAGCACTGCCGCGACAGAAGCTATGCGGATGAGTCATGACCGTGACTTTAATCCATTTTGATACCCTACTGCCTGTGCTTCAGAAGCCTGAATATTCCTTGGAAATTATATATACTTTTCTCCTCAAGTTTTATAGTATATTAGACACTCCTGTTTTATTTTCTGTTTCATTTCTTTGAAAGTGTATTATGAGCTTGTCTTGCTTTAGAATCACATTTACTTCTGTTCTTTGTGCAAGTGCATAAATAAGGGAGTGAAATAAATAACCCTGTTTCTAATTAACACCAAAAACCAGAGTAACGTATTCCAAAGATCTAGACCACCATGTATTGCTAAACTGATTTCATGAGACCAATTAGTAAACTTTTTGCTTTGAGGCAGAACTGAGCTTGCTTCACGAGCCACAGAGTAGGCATATCTGACCTGTTCCCATCTTGTGTTTTCATTTAAATTAAGTGCTGCCTGTCTGAATGGAGAGAGTGGGAAATCATTCATGAATTGTAGAACCCAGTGTTTTGCTTTCCTCCAGTCATCAGGTGGCAATCTGGCATATAATTAGGATATGAATAATTTTGCCATGTAAATTCAGCTGTTAAAATACTAAAGGGTGTGGTGTCTGTTCCTTCTGATTTTTTCAAATTGCAAAATTTATATAAACTTACAATTTTGCCATATTTTTTCCATAGTCTGAAGCATGGGGTTTTTTTTAATAGTTTAGTTTTCTAGGTGTTTGAGTAACTTTACACTCAACTCAGAGTATGGTAAAGCACTTAAGATAATTGATGGAACCAGTGAAGAAGCTAATCTTTATACTCAGTTCAAACATTAACCTTCATTCTTTATAGAATTTATTTATTTTTTTAAAATTTTGTTATAGCTATGTAAATTCTCAGAAAACCTTCTCACAATCGGAGTTGTGAGTGGGTACAAAACTCTTAACTTTTTGTAGTATCATCATCCTGAGGCTTAAATGGTAGTAATGCAGTGTTTTTAGTAATTACCCAAACTGTTACAGTAGAGGAACGGATTATGCCCTGACAGAAATGAAAAAAGAAAAAATATTGTTTATCTCAGAAATAGCTTGTAAAAACTCACAATTTTTCTGTTCTTAATGTTGTTTTAAATGGTCTTACTGGGTATAGCACTACTGGATATTAAGTGAATACACTCATTTTCTGTCTGCTAGTAACTTTATTAATCGTCTTTCTTTACTAGACAGTTGATAAGTTTGGAGAGAGCAATAGAAAAGGGGAGACAATTTTTTGGAGCATTTCTGTGGGTAGCAGTAAGAAACTCAAGGTATCTGCTCAGCAGCCTCAGTCAACTCTGTGTGATGGTGTTTGGGCTACATGGACTTGGAATACTGTTCTGAGGATCAGCCTCAATTTGTAAACACGGGTAGTATAGGGCTAGTGGATAGCTGGGGAGCTTGATCCTTCTAATAGACTGTGAGATTATGTAGGGAGATAAAATTTAAACCCGTATTGAAATATAAAAATTATTCTTTATTCTCTCCCCCTGCTTTTCTTTTTTTGGGTGTGTATGTGTGCTATTTTAATGAAACATAACAAGCTTTCAAGATACTTGCTTGAGTTGAGTGGAAGTGAATTTTGGGAGGGGGTGCATTTCAACAGAAGTGCTTACGTACAGTTTTGCAGTACCAATCCATGAACTTTTTGATTGTAACTGTTCTCATTCTGGCTTTCTGTTCATCTATTGATGCTTTTTCAGGAAATTTCACTGAATATTGAAGGGGAACTCTCTTCCTAAAAGGAGTGGTAGGAAGATGCATGGGAGATGTGGAAAAATTAGTTAATTTTTCTTAAAGAACAAAAAGTTGTGGATGGAAGGGTTTGAGTAGATAAGTAAAACCTCTTTCAGATTGTGCCGTGAATTTTGTCAATATTTGGAGATTCTTCTGCCCCCAAACTAAAAAGTGGCAAGGCTGTAGATTTGTTCTGGCATGCTTTATTCATAAATGCTGTGCTTACACTCTTAAGCAGAGTAGCCTTTCTATGTAAATGAAGTTTTGGAAAATGGGAGTGATTTTGAATTTTGAATATATTTATGATTTTTTTTCATGAAGAAAGGAGATTAATTTACTTTGGTCATATTTCCACTGTCCAGAACTATCTCTTGCAATTTTGAACAGCATGAGTGTACTGAATTTAAAATTTTATTGCTCTGTATGCCTTTGTTGTAGGACCGTGTGTATGTGCAACAAAACAACGTGGAGAATGTCTACAATTTGGGCTTGATTATTTTTCGAGATCAAGTTGTACGCTATGGCTGTATTAGGGATCACCTGCGGCAAACTCTGCTGGATATGATTGCAAGAGAAAGGAAAGGAGAAGTTGTAGACAGGTAAGATGTTTGTAAGTGACTGTCTTTTGTTGTAAATCATACCTATCAATTTTTAAGAGTGAATCAAGAGCATACACAAATAAGTCATTACTTAAGGCTGCATTTCTAATCATAAGTAAAATTTCTCCATAATCTTGAACAACATATTTCTTTGTATGTTAAGGTTTAGCATAATGGTATTTATCTTGTGGTTTTTATCGAAACTTTTGTTAAATCTCTCCATTACCACCTTGTGCGAGACCATTTGGTTATAAAGCAGAGTTTTGACAATTCTCTGTCTCTTGCTACACTGTATTTCCTCTGTACTGAGAGGTTGTTTCATTTTCTTGTATCTGGGTTTTGATTTTGGGGTTATTTTAAGTTTTCTCTTTAAATTTTATTTCCCTTCCTCATGTTTTGATCCATCTGTTTCTTGGTAGTTCAGTTGCATCTCTGAGCTTTTAAATCTGTTCCTTGCGTTCTCTCTTCAGTTTAGTAGATACAGACTTTTGTGCCACACACTGCAGATATTGCAGTTGAAGTAACTTCAGATTTGCAAGTTTTCTTGTTCTTCTCCAGTTTCAGAGCAGCTGTTGGGTGTGGAGATATGTAAACTCCATGCTACTTTGGCTGCAGTTCTGTGACTGAGATTGCCCAACACGCAATTTATGAAGAGAAAAATACTCCCTGGCAACAGCTGTGTATTGTCCCCTACTGCCAGAAAGTGGAATTTTTTCCTGGATGCAGTTCTTTTGTTTTCACGTTTTATTGGTGTGTTTCTCTGCATAACGAAATGCTTAACTTGCTGATACATTTTCATTTTGTGTTTTGTTTTGTTTTTTTAAAAAAACAAACAACCAAAAAAACTCCACAAAATCTTAACCAACCAAAAAATCCAAACTTTGCACAGCAACTTCCCTCTGTGCAATTGTTTTGAATTGCTCAATTCCAGCCTACAAGTGCAGTTTTCAGTTTTATTTGAAGTAGTATTTTTGGTTATTTTCTTGTATGTTGAAATATATTCTTAATAGTTTTCGGAGTTAGTAGAACTTGAGACCTGCTTCCTTCTCATTGTTTTTATTCTAAACTAAGGATCTGACAGTGTTTATTAAATATTTTAAATACAATCGATCTTGCTCCTGTAATCTTCTTGAAAACCTGTCATGTACCAAACAGATTTAGGATGGACTTTCTATTACTATATTTTATTTAAGTTGATGTTATGTTCTGAGTTGTTATTCTGCTGTGTACTCTGTCTTACGAACATGTAGATTTCTCAAGTTGTTAACAACTTACTTTTTGGCAGAGGCGCAATAAGAAATGCTTGCCAGATGTTAATGATTCTAGGTCTTGAAGGAAGGTCAGTCTATGAAGAAGACTTTGAGGCTCCATTTTTGGAGATGTCTGCAGAATTTTTTCAGGTACAGCAATGTTGTAATATATTTGGGATGTTGTTATGACCGCCTGGAATTGTGAGAACCAGTGGTACTTTTAAGTAATTGCTGCTTATTTGATGAGCGTGTCCATCTCTGTTAAATGAAAAAAGAAAAAAAAATTACTAACTTTGTGGAAAAAGTAACACAAATTTTACAGAATTACCATAATTTGAATGTAGTTTTGAGCTATGGGTGCCAGTAACATCTAAGGTAATCCTCCTGGTAATCTGGTGCCTGCTTTGGGTGATTTCATGCAACTTCATGGCTGCATGCAGGGATAGACTGTCTTTTTAAAATACCAGTAGCATGAAAGGTTCAAACTGTTTCAGGCTGGGAATGGAGAGGGGAGACTACCTGTCAAACTGCCTTTGTTTCCTTAGTAGTTTCTACATTTGTGAGGGGTTTTGGGTTTTTTTGTAATAAAATGAACCGAGTCAAGGAATGAAGTGTATCCAAGTGGCTATCCAGTTGTTGACCAGCCACTGAGTAACACATTTTAAATATTTCCTGAGGATTTTTGTGAGATCGTTTCAGGAAAAAAAGCCAGTTGAATGGTTGTTGAATGTAATCATGCTCATCTGTTGTTGGAAATTGACAGAAATTGTAAAAACATGTTAAAAGATATCTAGATAAGATAATTTGTCAGTTTCCCAGTTCTTATACATGATTGACTGTCTGTCATATCCTCTGATCTCTAAACATCTTTGAAAATGAGAAGAATATGTTGCACAACCATTTAAAAGTCATTGCATTCTTTTTTTCATCAGTGCTACATAAAATTAAGAAAAAAAATTACTTTCATTTAAGTTTTCTTTCTTAGCTCTGCCTTTTTTTTTAAAAAAAAAAAAAAAAATCATTCCTGCAAAAGACATGTGCTGACCAGTATGGATAAAAAGTTTGATGTGAAATAATATGCTCAGCATTGTTACTAATGAGAATAATGAGAACTGTTGATCTTCACAACTGATAAATATGCCATAAACTGGTATTTGAAAGGAATTTTTGCCTCTTCCCTCTCCCCATCCTTCTGTTTTCTTTGGACCAGTGGCTAAAACTGTAGTTGGTAACTGGAAACTAGGTTAGCTTAGGTTGTTTTAGAATGAAAAATACCATGCTCATGTTGCACGTACCCCCCTTATGTATGTAACACAATCAGCATAATAGAACCTTTATTCTGTGTTAAGCATGTATGTAAATCTCGGGTGTGTATCAGTCTCATTTGTTGGACATGCTGGGCTTGATTTGAACTTATTTATAAATGCTGATCTGAAATAACTAGTACGTTTCCTTTTTCCCCTTTAAAAAAAAAGAAGTCTAAAGTATTAATTTGTGTTAATCACAGATGGAAAGTCAGAAATTTTTAGCTGAAAACAGTGCTTCTGTATATATAAAGAAAGTAGAAGCTAGAATTAATGAAGAAATAGAACGAGTGATGCATTGTCTGGATAAATCAACAGAAGAACCAATTGTGAAAGTTGTTGAGAGGGAGCTTATTTCCAAGCATATGAAAACTATAGTGGAAATGGAGAACTCTGGGCTAGTTCATATGCTGAAAAATGGGAAGACAGAAGGTAAGACTCCATCATATGAGAGACAGAAATGCTTACGATAACTGCATATTGTTTTTAAACATTGGATAAGTCAAGCTTAATGTTAGCGTTCCTGTGTAATTGTAAAAACACTATGGTGGCTCTGTTTTGCAAGCATCTGAGAATATTGCTTCAGAGACTTTTAGAAGGCTCGTAAAACGGAGCCTGTATGTGTAAGTTGTTTCTACTTTTTTGGTAAGCCAAGTATCTCTTAAGAAAAGTGCACTTCTATTTGTAGAGGTCTCTGTTACCTGTTTTCTATGGGCCATTTTATTACTGCGGTTCATCTAGTATGTAGCTGTCAAAATAGGTCAAAGCTTTTTGGCCCACAAACAGTTATTTAAAAAGTGCTAGTGTGAATGACTTATTTAATAGAAGTATTGCAGGACCGGTTCTTGGGGAGAGAGCTTTGTTGCAGAAAAAATGTTGCCTGTTTTTAAATAAGAAGCAGATTATGGAAGTGGTTGAAAAAGAAGAGCTTGGCTTGGTTCGGTTTTCCCTAATAGAGGTTCATGTGGGGCAGAATGACTGAATGAAAGTTACTGTGGAAAGAAATAGAACACAAGTTTCTAAAGCAGCATAACGAAGAGAGTGATTATAATATCAATATTTGGAGATCGATGCTTGTGCTAAAGTTGTGAGAATGGGGAACAGACTTGCTGCTTAGATTGATGGCCTTTGTTCATTAAAGCAGCTTCACAGTTACTAGGTGATAGTCAGAGTGACAAAGTGAGCAAATTTCTTAGCTGTAAGAAAAGAGAATTACTGTATTGAAAACAAAAGTGATGATACTATACTTAACATTTTTTTCTTTAGTATCCATTTAAAATAGCCTGAGGGTACAAGGATATTGAAGGATATTCATAAGATACAGGAATTAGTTTAACTTTTATAGGCCTTGGTTTGATTTAGTTGAATACTAGAGAAGAAATACTTGCTGCATTGTGAAGATAAGATTTCACATAAATATAATTTCACCTAAATATACAAGGATGGATTGCTCTTTTGGAAAGCTATGTTTAATGTAAGCTACTTCTTTTCATTTTAGATGGATGAAACAAAGTAGCGTAAAATTATATGGCTGACTTTAAGACAAATATGAATTAAACTCCAATTTTTACCAGTTTTTGCTTTTAATACGGAAACAAGCACCTCATTAGTGTTGTCTTATTTGCTTTAACTTAGATTTTTCTTACAACTTTTAATACAGTATTTGATTTTGGGGATGATAATCTTGGAAGCTACATTCTCAAATACCATTGAAAAACATAAGCTTACTGAAGCTTTAAGTGCACTGTCCTTTAGCACAAGCATCAACTTTTGCTGGCCTGGTGATCAACAATAACAGATTCCATGCTATAGACAACCGAGAATAATTGAATACAATATTTGTTTTTAATTTTGTGGCTGCTGCGGTTAGCGTGTTGTCAGGGGTAAAGGAAAGGGGACATCAGAAGATTCGGGGTAAAGGAAAGGGGACATCAGAAGATTCTAGTGCCTGAGCTATTATGGGATGCTTTTTGTGGCTCAAGTGGCTGAACTTTTACTGTCAGCTTTTGCTATGAGATCAATGAGTTACAGAAGTGTAACAGACAGAGGGTGTCCTGCATAATATCTCATTCTTGTTTCCAGACCTTGCTTGCATGTACAAGTTGTTTAGCCGTGTGCCAAATGGTCTGAAGACAATGTGTGAGTGCATGAGCTCATACCTGAGAGAGCAAGGCAAAGCACTAGTTTCTGAAGAGGGAGAAGGAAAGAATCCAGTTGACTACATTCAGGTAGTTAAATATTTAAACTTTCTTTTCTTCTATCTTTCCCATGTTCCCCAGAGAAGCAGTTATCTACATGATTGGTAAGGTAAACCATGATAACTGATTCAAAAGGGATTATTATTAATAAGCTACATTTATAATTTTGTTTAAAATGTGTATTTTCTGACTTTTTCAGATACATTTAGAACTCTTCTTTTACTTAAATTGCTCAGAAAGCACATGCTCAGTTTTTGTGCTCTTGGTAGCTGCTTTTATTAAACAACATATTCAGGCTAATTATCTTACTACTGGGAACTTTGTGGATTATCCTAAATGATATTTGCCTCCAGACTGAGTTGTACATCTGCTGGCAAATAGCATTTTGTTTAATTTTATGTGCTGCTAGCTATCAATGTTTATTGAGACAAAAATCATATGACAGTATTTCATGGCAAGATTAACTATGACTGAGGTGAATGTGTTATAAATCAAAACAAATTACTTGCTTCATTCTCAGTCTCCCTGAGAAACAGAACACTTCTGCATGTTAAGACATAAGTATTCTTTCTTGTTCTCCATCTCTCACTAAGAAGTCATGTGTACCATTAATTTATCAAGATGACAAAATACGCTTCAGGAGTGTTTGTCGTCTTTTCTCTCCCATTATCTCTGAGAAGATGGTTTTAAATTTGCACATAAAGTCTTTAGAACTCATTGAACTTTAAGGAAATGTTTTTATAGCTGAAAGATGTTTTATACTTAATGTGAAAATGTGTATTCATTAAACAAGTTTGTGGTTAGTTTTTTTTTTTAAATGTGTAGTTGAAGTCCTTGTGTCTGGTCTTGATGAGAAACATTTAATGCTATATGTCTATTATAATCTCTGCTGTTTTGTTTGAAATCAAGAACTTTGCTGGAACTGGTTACTATTAGAAGAAGCCATTTGAGTATACATTTTTGACTGGATTATTAATTTTCTGGCAATGCTTGAAGCAAACTTCTTACCAAGCTTGGACAAGAATCACCTCTCCAAGGATTGTTAAAAAGAAGAGAGAATACCCTCTGAAACTTACTAGGTTTAATGATTAAAGGCTGTTATATTTTTTGTGGTAGTATGTTTTTTTAAAAAAAAAAAAAGGAATGGGGACAAATGATGTGGAAAATAAGTATCTGGATTACTTTGAAGTAATTTTCACTCCTAAATCCTATGGACCTAAAGGGGTATTATAAAAACTTAACTGAGAAAGAGTTAAAAACTTAATTATAAAGATGCTGTTGATGTTTCCTGCTACAAAGGTGGATAGCATGATAAAGCTGAAGACTTACAGCCATACTAACTGTGCTTAGGCAGAGCTTATCCTCTCAGCCCATTAGTATGTACCCCAGCCATCTCGTGAAGATGTCCTAGGGAAGAGATTGATACTTGATTACCGCTAAACCCCCAAACAGATTTATCCTCCACTTCCATTGACACAGTGGAAGAAGAGAAGACACCCCTGAACTGAGAAACCACCTCACTCATTTCTCATCTCAGCCATGGTCATCTGAATCTTTCAAGGACTTAAATAGCAGTAAGAAGACAGACAAGGAGACTACAGTATACCATCAAGAAAAAAGCTTCATCATGGTCCAGCACTGCTTCTGCAACATGACGTCATTAAAACCTGAGCATAATTGGCAAGATGATTGCAAAAGCATTGCCAGGGAATTAGATTTAAAACTTCTTATAATAATTAGAAGGGATGTTGAAATGCTGTTGTAATTTAAGGCACTAACAGTTTGTCCTGTTTAACACCAGGTTGTTCAGATGGTGTACTCCTGGAGAGGAGACATAAGCTAACCTTGGTAAACAGAGAGATAGTGGGATTTACTTTGAATTTAAAATTTCTAATACGCATTAATTAGCCTGTCTAAAGACCATTCCTTTAAGTGAGATGGTGAGTTCCTAAGAAACATTACTTCTTTGAGTAATTCTTGAATGGCTTCTTTAAGTAACCACATATAAATAATTTCTAAAGAAACCAAGGACTTTAAGATCATTTAACCTGAACAGTTTTTGTGGGCAGTTGTTATCCATGATAAATTTTAACTGTCAAGTGAAATTTTCTTCCC
>NW_009593308.1:0-296 GCF_000690535.1 Cariama cristata
CCTGCCCATAACACGGGTTATGCCACCTCACACCCCAGCCCTGGTGCTCCCTTGCCTTTCAGCTACTGGAGCTGCAGGGCTGGGATAACCCCAGCCGCTGGCCCCAGGGCAGGTAGGATGGAGGCCAAGTGACACAGGGTCTTGGTCCTCTCAGCTCTGCAGGTCTGCATTGCCCCGGTGCCTGAAGCACAGCAGCTCCGAGAGGTGCTGGCAGGGCTGCCCGTGCTGCTGGAGTGCCAGGTGTCCCCGCCGGGTGCCCCTGTCCACTGGCTGAAGGATGGCGACGCGGGTGGCCC
>NW_009593308.1:531-782 GCF_000690535.1 Cariama cristata
CTCAGAGGGATGCTTCCAGACACTGCACATCTCCGCAGCCTCACCGTCTGACTCAGGGTTGTACACCTGCGATGCCGGGGACGATGCCACCAGCTTCAGGGTGACCGTGAGCGGTGAGCTGCCCGGGGGGTACCTGTCCTCACGTGGGGCTCACTCGGCACCACTGTTGAGCCCCTCCATGTGTCCCCCGGCAGAGGCACCGGTGAGGATCATCAGCTCCAACGAGGATGCTCCCCCCAACTCCGTGGCTG
>NW_009593308.1:886-1421 GCF_000690535.1 Cariama cristata
CCCATCATCGGCTGGTGCTGCCCTGTGCCCGGCCACAGGACACAGGGGAGTTCGTCTGCGATGCCAGGGATGCATCTGTCTCCTACCATGTCTCAGTGGCAGGTTGGTGGCACAGCAGGGATGTCCTGGGAAGGGCAGGGCTGCCCTGGCTCTGTATCATGGGGTTCCCAGCCCCGGTCCCTGCCCTCAGCATCTCAGAGGAGGGGATGCAGCTGCATCATTCAGGGGCTGGGGGGTGCCCCGCGCAGCCCTGGTTTGGCCTTCTGTCCCGCCCGCCCCTGCCCTCGAGCAGCTCCTTCCCCATTGCTCTGGAATGAGAGGCTGTAGCATCCGTGGAGCCCCACGGGGACAGGAACGCAGGTAACAGTAAGTAGGGACAGCAGAGCCAGGAGCGGTGCAGTGAGCAGGTCTCGCACCCTTCCTCCACATGCCGAGCAGAGCCGCCAGTGAGGATCCTGCACCCTCCGCAGCGGTCGCTGGAGCTGCCGGTGCAGGCACCAGGGTGTGTGGAGCTGCGGTGCGAGCTCTCTGTGCC
>NW_009593308.1:1455-2167 GCF_000690535.1 Cariama cristata
AGACCGGCTGCTGCTACCGGAGGGGGTGTGGCGCTGCCTCTTCATCCCCAGGAGCAGCGCAGAGGACACAGGCGAGTACATCTGCGAGAGCAAGGATGAGGCTGTCTCCTTCGACGTCAAGGTGTCAGGTCAGCAGGGACCCAAGAGCAGGGAGGCACTGATGGGGCTCTGGCCACGGGGTCTTTCCCAGCCTGGGTGAGGGGGACTGGCTCCTCCATGGCGATGAAGCCCCTGGGCGATGAAGCCAGTGGGTGCCCATCCCCCGGGCCATGCAGCACGGGTGCTCGCCCGGGGCTGGCAGCAGACGTGACCCCAGGGCCGCTTTGTCCCCGTGCTGCTTTGCATCATGGCCATGCTGTCCTTGCAGAGCCGCCGGTGAGGATCCTGCTGCCCAGCAGACCTCTCCCAGTCATGACAGTGTCCCCGGGGGAGACGGTGACGCTGGACTGTGAGCTGTCCCGTGCAGATGCGCCTGTGCACTGGGCCAAGGAGGGCGTCAGGCTGGAGGCTGGGGGCAGCCTGGTTCTGGAGGAGGACGGTGCCCACCGCCGCCTGCTCATCCCTGCGGCCCGAGACGAGGACTCCGGAAAATACATCTGCGATGCCACTGATGACACAATGACCTTCACTGTTCAAGTGCTGGGTGAGCAAGGGGCTGGGGGAGAGGTTGGTAGGGGGTGCTGGGGGCACGGAGCCCAGAGACGCCAGCTTT
>NW_009593308.1:2198-3144 GCF_000690535.1 Cariama cristata
TGCAGCCCCGCGGGTCAGGATCTTGGAGAGGGCCGTCCTACCGACCCGCCGGCATTGCCAGGCCATGGAGGACCTGGTGCTGGAGGTGCACCTCTCGCACGCCCACGGGGAGGTGAAGTGGTACAAGGATGGGGAGAAGCTGCAGGACACGGGGCGTGTGCGGCTGGAGGAGGACGGGGCGCGCCGCTCCCTCGTCATCCTGGGTGCCACGGGCAGGGATGCAGGGGAGTATCTCTGCGACACCGGTGATGACAGCATCGTCTTCTTTGTCACTGTGGAAGGTGAGCGGGAGGTTCCGGGGGAGACAGGCAGTGGGCTGAGGACCGGGGTGGGTCCCTGGCTGCTGCCAGGCTGGTGTGGGGCTGAGCTGGGTGGCAGCGAGCATGGGGAGGCTGGTGGGGGGGACACAGGGAGTGGGCTGCACCCACCCTGGGGCTCTGTGGAAACCCCTGTGCTGCCCAGCTGCAGCCAGAGGAGGTCTGGACAGGATCCAGCCTTTGGAGCACCTGGTGCAGGCTGCTCCCATGGTGACAGCCCATCTCTTCAGTCCCAGAGCCACCAGTGACCATCATGGGCAGCACAGGCGCGGTGGAGCATCACTGCTTGGTGGCCGGGGAGGACCTGGTGCTGGCTTGTGAGCTCTCCCGGCCTGATGCCACTGTGCGTTGGCTCTGGGACGGCCAGGAGGTGCAGCCGGGTGAGCGGGTGCAGGTCGAGGCCCATGGAGTTCTGCGGCATCTCACCGTCTGTGGGGTGCAGCCCAGCGACTCGGGGTGCTACGTCTGCGATGCTGCCAGCGACCGCATGGTGAAGAGCGTGGAGGTGTTGGGTGAGCTGGCAGGAGCTCAGTGCCCTGAGGACCCCCAGCACAGTGGGATCGTGCCACAGCCCTGGGTGAGGGGAGGGGACACCTCTGTAACCCCGGTGATGGCAGAGGCCAAGGCGG
>NW_009593309.1:0-7343 GCF_000690535.1 Cariama cristata
GTATATTACTCATGTCCTGCTGCTCGGGTACTGCTGCCAGAGTGGGACGGGGGGGACAAACCCCCGCTCATCACCCCGGGTTTGGGAAGCGTCCCGCCGGCACCGGACAGGGGCACCCAGCACCCACCTCCGCTGTGTCCTTCCCTATGGCCCCTCTGCCTCCCTGCTCTGTCCCCCCACCCCTTCACCCTCCCAGACCCCAAACTTTGGGGGATACGTGCGGGCGCCCAGCGCTCAGCCGAGCGTAGAGGCAGGAGGAGCAGGGCTCTGCGCCTCACATTCCTCTTCTGTAATTAAAGCCGGTGTGCTGGGTGGAGGGGGAATTTCCCAAAGGGTTTTACTGGCGTCTGGACAAGGGTCAGACAATGAGAACATTTGACAGGGTGCCCAAATCCGCTGTATCTTGGATACGCTCAAAGCCTCCCCCGTGCTGTTCGTCCCAGGCGCTGGTTTGTGGGAGGTGGGGGCCATTCGGGCAGGTTGGGCCGTGGGGAAGGCGGGCAGGAGCTTGGGGACTCTCCCATGAAGTCCCCGCAGCCTTCGCCCCAGCCGGGCTCCCCCAAAATACAAAAGCTTGAGCAGCATCAGCTTGTTCTGAAACCACATCCCCATCGGGATCCCCCAGAAAATCCTGGGTAAAGGCATCAAACGCACCTTAGAGACTCACAGTACTTAGAGCGGTGCTTTAAAAAGTGCTTGGCTGCCTTCAGCTAGCTACCTGCCTCGCTCCCCGGGGAGCCAGGGGCACTCGGGGCTTAGCCTGGTTTTGCCAGACCTGGGGAGCACTGGGATGCTGTGACAACCTGGATGGAAAGCATCCCAGCTACCCAAAAGCACTCAAGTGCTTTTGGAAATTTTTTTCTCCTGCCTTTCCAGCTGGTTTGCAGAAAACCCTGTGCCTGGCAGCTCCCACCGGCACCCAGAGAGGCACGTGTGGGCATCGCCTTTGGAACAGGCAGGGCCCTGGGGTGCTCGCATGACAGTACCCAAAGTGAGAGTACCCAAACTACAGCGCAAGAGGAAGCCTCCCTGGAGCCGAGGGCTCTTACCGCTGCTTCGCCTTCTCCCAGGGCTCATCCCCTCCTTCCCCAGCTCCCTGCCCGTGTCTCGGGTGCGAGGAGAGCTGAGACAGGCACAGAGCCTCTCCAGGGCTGCCTCCATCCCCGCTGCAAGGTGGAGAGAAATAATATATACCCGACAACTGAAACGGAAAGGAGGGATGGACAGATGGACGGACAGATGGACAGATACTCAAGAACAGAGACTGACCAAGCTGGGTACACCTAAAGGAGTTTGTTTTCCCCAGAGATCCATACTCGTTGCATCCCAAGAAGGTGCAATCAGCCTTTCTTTTAGGGGATCACCTGCAGTTCCCCCCTCCCCAGCCCCTCTCTCCCTGGCTACAGGCTGGCTTGTGCCCCAGGGCAGGGCGTGCGGGACCCAACTCTTCTTTAGTTTTTAAACATTAACTGTTAGAACTTGGGGAGAAGTTGAAGTCAGAGTTGGGCAACGATCCATTTTCAAGCTGTCTTGACAACTGGCTCCAGGACAGCAAGATTAGATCTACTAATCACATTTATAAGGCGCCCAGGATCATGAATTGGGTATTCGGAGAATATTTGTCATTGTAACAATGTCATTTCCCAGCCTTCAGCATGCATTACCTTGTCCTCCGAGTCATTATGATTGGACTTTTTGGTTTTATAGGAACATCTAGTTGGGGAAGAGGAGGCTCAAAAGCATTTGTTGTATCAGTGCTCTGTACAGCTAAAGGTGCACGCTGTCTGTCACTTGTACGTCCCATGGATAGGGAAATACTGGGGTTATTTATGGATTTTAATCAGCTTTCTCATCACCTGATTTTGTATTGATAGCTGCTTTAACAAAACAGATATAACCCAAATCTTTCCAGAACGCTATATAAATCCCCCAGCTCTTACAGGCAATATATATGCCCCAGCTCTTACAGGCAATAAAAAGGGAGGCCAGGTAAGCTGAGTGACACCCCAAATCACGCAGTGCATCCTTAATGGGGAGCTCAGGAAAGCAACACAGCTCTGATTCCCTGTCACTCCCCAAAGCAGGCGTCTGACGATGAGCCCACACTGTCTACAACACCCGTATCAAGACATGCCGGGGAGATGTGTTCAACAAATCCATGTTTGCAGCAACAACAGTAATCGCAGCATCACAGCCTGGGCACAGCAGCTGCTGCTCGGCTGCGAGCACTGCAGCATTGCATTAAGGAGAGAGCAGACGGAGCCCAGGCTCCCTTCACGGGATGCGCTGGCAGCCACAGAAAAGGCTCAGGAAGGGCCAAAACAGTCCTAATTCTGCAGGTGCACACGCAATCACACGTTCCTTCCAAAACACAGAATACAGCATAAAAAATAGTCTGTTTTTTTTAAAGGAGAGAAAAGAAATCTTTTCATTTTCTGGCTACTTTTGCACTTTGCTTTATGCCCGTAGGGATGCTCAGCCCACCCCTCCCCAGAACAGCAGACCTTGCCCCCGCAGCCTCTCCCCGACACCCTGGCAGCCCATGAGATGGGTTTTCCCCTTCCAGCGGGTACCAGTGCTCCGGGGGCTGGCGTTCCCTAACTCAGGGATGTGTGTAGGAAAATTGGGGCTGGCGAGGTGCCGAGGGGGACGGGGTGTGCATAGCCGGGCGCCGGCTGCCTCGGCACAGCTCAGCACCGCACTGAGCTCCCACAGGACTGGCTTTTCCATGGGTGCCTGAGGTTGCTGCCGTGAGCAGAAATGTTCTCACTGGAACAGGCAAGTTTGAGCCAGGAGGAGTATTTTGCAAACCCAGTTAGTTTGTACCAGCCAGCTTTAGGTACAAAACCAGCTCTGAGAAGTTGCAACCTTTCCTTCCGACTTCTCCATTTGGAACAGCATGCCACTTCCACCTCTCCTCCATTCTAACCAAAAATACATATTTTAGGTGACTGGAAATGTAATGAAAAGCTTTTCTCTGGGTGAAACAAAATGTTCTTCAACCCTAGATGATTTTGTGCCTCAGCTTGCTGAAAAAATTCAGAATAAATTCATTTTGGTTTGACCCCTTGCTGCTTCTGTGCTCTGCCAACCAACAAATCAGCCCTCAGCAGAGGACCTGCGCCCGAACCAAGCGACCCTTGGAGGGGCACGTCTGGCCCCAGGACCCCAAGACCGTCACTTGTGTGTCCCGGGTCACAGCCCCTATGATCCTGCCAAACCCCAAACCCCTCCGCTCTGCCGCTGCTCAGCCCCCCTGCACCCTGCAAAACATTGCCGTGTCCTCCGGCTTTTCTTCAAGCTGGAAGGATGAGAGAGGCAGAGAGGGAAGGGACAAGATAATGACCCAGATCTGTTCCTGCAAACTAGCCATCAATTTGCCACACAGCCCATTAAGAGAGGGCAAATACAGCTCGGGAATCCAGGTAAGTCACTCGCTAACAAGATCCTTCCGGGCCTTTTAGCACATTCCCGGTCACAGATATTTCAGCTCCCGCAGCCCCAGCTGTAATTAAGTCTGGGCTGCGAGGCAGGAGATGCTGCAGTAGCCGGGGGGAATCTGTCTAGATTTACCGGAGGAGCGCACAGGGCTGCTGAGCGACGGCCTCGCCAAAGCTGGGGATGAGGTGGGGGCTGCAGCCCGAGCCGTCCCGCGCGTTGCAGGGGCTGCTCCCCTTGGGTCTCCCGCAACTTGGACTTGGTAACGGAGGGAGAGGGAAACCGGCGGGCTGAAGGGTTCAGTGATCAGGAGCGACTGGAGCAGAGGGAACAAAGAGATGGGGGAATTAGAGGGGGAAGGCGAGGAAAAAGCCCCGTGGGGGTATGGGGAGACTTTGTCCAGATGTAGAAAGCAAAGGCAGGATAACCATCACCTCTGCACCAGCCTGGCCCCATCAGCTCCTCCAGGGAGACACTTCCCTGGGCTCAAACCTGCCTCAGGTGACTCCAGTGACTTCAGGGACATCACCCTGGGCACAAGCTTGGGAAGAAAAGACATCAACCCGTCTCCCACTATCATAAGTCGAGGCTGAATTCAGTAACAACAGGAGGTGCTGAGGGAAGCGGACCCGCTGAGGTGCCCTTCCCCTCCCCTCGCAGACCAGAGCCCAAACCCCCTTTGCGTGTGGCTTCACCCTCGCACGCACAAGCTCAAACAGCTCCTCCAGAGCCAGGAGCAGAGCCAGCAGCCAGCGCTCAGCCGGAATTCACACCACTTCGCACCACGTTTGAAGAGGGTTTAACCACCCATGTCCACCGAGGCTCCTTTTCCTTGCTGGCACGGGGGATTTGCACTGGCACAAACAGGAGTCATTGCAACCTCCTTTACAAACCTCACTGCCCCACGCCGTGATCCCTGCACTCGCCCGGCGGCTGCACTGACCCCCCAGAGCCCCCCCGACTTAACCTGCACATGCAACGGCGGATTCCGGGCAGATATTCCCATCCAGGCTGTCCTCTGCAACCCCGTCCAGCTGCAACGCAGGACACTGGTGTGCTTCCCACCAAGGATTCCCCTCCGGGTACATGAGTGAGGCCAGTGGGGCAAGGAGAGGTGGCAGATGAAGGCAGGGATGCTGGCAGAGATGCGGGGCTGGGGTGACCCTCCCTGCGTGCCCCCACTGATGCTCCCCATCGCCAGTGAGAGAGGATTAGACAGAGCTGGGGTAACTGGATGGGTTGATGGTCTACCCATGAGGGAGCTGCCACTGTGCGCCTGTGTGTGTGCAAGGCAGAAGGGTGGTTAAGCCTCCCGCAGGTAGTCATGCCCTCCCGGGGTTTGGTGAGCCGTGTCTAGGCACCGAGAGGTCGAGCTTCCTCTTGCTCTGGGCTTTGCGGGGTCTCTGCCATGGTTGTGCTGAGCTGGCAGCCCCGGAGGGAAGATCTCCTGAAAGCTGAGCTCGGCTGACCCGGGCTCATGGGCTGTCCTCTGCCGTCGTCGGCAGCTCCGTGCAACAGGCAGTGTGCAAGGGCAGCGTGCCCTGTGAGTGGGAAATGTGGGACGGGAATAAGAGATAGCACATGGATTAGCTCCTGGAGAGGGAATGGTGGCATCCATGCCCAGAGGCAGGTTTGTACAGCTTGAGTGGCGGGGTTTGGGGAGCATCGTGGATGCATCCTCCATGTCAGGTCCAAGGTGATGCAGACGTGGGATATTTGTGTTTCGGCTGCTGCTGGCCCTGCTGTTCACTGTTACCTGTCATGTTCTGCTGACAAGTCATCGGGGACTCGTGACATAATGTGACACCTATTAGCATGAGGAGAAATTCTGGTGGAGAAAGTGTCTCTTTTCTACTTCGGAGACCTTTCCTCCATTGCTCACCCTGTTGGACAGGGCACCAGGGTCCCATTGCTCCCTCCCAAGGGACAACCACACCTGGAGGGAGGACAAATGCCATGGGCAGACCCATAAGCACAGTGTGAAGGTGCCCCAAGCCCATACCCAAGCCTGTTCTCTCTGCCTGGAGCCATCCCAGCCCTGGTCCCACCCAGCCCTGCTGCCGAAGGTCTGCCACCGCTCCCTGGGGACACACAGACATCTGCCAAAACCAGAGGGGACATCCCTTGGGTCCCTCCGGGCACACCCAGCCCGCCCCTCGGATGGGGGCTCGGGGAGCTCTGCTGCCCTCCCCTCTCCTCGCTCTCGCTGAAGCTTCCAGCAGAGAAAATGTATTATTCTGCTTAACAGGCTATCGCAGTCCAGACACGCGAGTGCACCCAGGCACGCGTGCGTGCACACACACACACACACACACACACAGGGCCGACCCCCAGCGCCAACCACTGGGAACCCTTTGGTCTCCCCAGACCCTGCCAACCCTCAGGACCCCATCGCCCGAGTCCCTTTGCTTTCAGTACCCCAGCACGTCTGAAATAACAGCAGGAATGACACCTAAATCAAGGCAATTCCTTTCTCAAAGTAATTAATTTCCTTTTCCCTCGCTGATATCACCCTTCAGGTTAATACATGCACCACTTCCCTTATCTTTCTTTGGGATTACCTCATCGGGGAGGACCCGGAGAGCCTCCCTCTCCGCTGTGCCGAATACCAGCACTGGTGTTGGAGCTGCAAGTTTGCAGCTGGAGGAAGGATTGCTCAAATGCAGTTCCACCAGCACGCCCAGCTCCGCACCGGCACTTCATGCTGTTTTCGTACAGGATTCAGCGATATTCAGCAAGGCACAAGCACAAGCAAATCTGCTCTTCGCCCTTCAGTTCACACTCATCAGAAAGAAAAATACACTTCTGCACCAGGCAGAGTTTCTCTTTGCCCGCAACCGGGGGCTGGTGCACGGATTTTATACACATCACAAACAATGCAAAAGTGTTTGCACACACACACACATACCCAGTCCTACAAAAACACCCCCACGTCACATGCAAGGTACTTGAGTAAAACAAAACACTTATCATATATGTACACAAGCATACACTCATATACAGGAACACAAGTGCACACTTCATACTGAAATCCAACAGTTAAAGAGCTCACGTGTAATTTAGCTGATAAGTACGTTAACATGAGTTGCATGTAATTGTGTGTCAACATAAGTAATGAGAATGCACATGAACATATATACACACATCTTCACAAACACTCATATAGTGACAAATTTTGACCAATTGGTGATTATTCTCACCTAAAACAAAGAGAATTTAATTTTCTTCAGCTACTCACATGTATATCCACAAGAATGTAACTACTGCAATCAAATGCCACACATTAACCACAACACAGATGAAGAGATGTAAATATATATATGCAGGTACAGGTAGATAAGCACGTTTTCAACGTACACAATAAACAGATAAAGGACTTGAATTGCTTTGGGGTGCTCATACGCAGGCCTTGCCCGCAGAGTTTAAGTCCCGGGGGGAGCTGCACAGGTAACGCCCGCCCAGGGGAGGTGAGGGATGCAGGTGTCCGTGCGTGGTTTGCATGCGCTCAGGACCGATGCCCATCGCACACCCAGCGTGCAGCCTGGGCACCCACTCCCATTCACTGCCTCGCTCGCTCAAACACACAACTCCTCCAGGCAAGACTTCAAACAAAGAAAGAAAGATAAAAACGCTGTCTTACTTTTTTTCCTCCTTTGTTTTTTTTTTTCCTCCTCTCTCCTCCCCGCCGCCTCAATCGCGGGACTTCAGCGGGACCGCAATTCTTTGGTGGAGATTATGAAAAGCAACTTAACAAACCGCCGAGCGCTGCACACAGCCGTGCAAAGGGAAAGAAGAGCTTTGCCAGCAGAGAAGAGAAGGAACAAAAGCCCAGCAATGCCAGAGCGGTGCTGAATAGGTGTCTTCCTAATTGTAAGGGGATTGTGTGGCTGTGTGTGGTTGCAGAG